>NW_015639774.1:123427-136471 GCF_001515625.1 Sinocyclocheilus rhinocerous | reverse complement strand
TAATAGTGTTCATCGTCTGTTTGATTACGTCTTTAATTGATTTTTCTGTACATTTCTGCCATATGTACATTAACTGACAGTCACCACTGATAAGCTACCACTAAATATTGTAGAAACTTAATTTACTGTAAAGTTGCTTTGCAATGATTTGTATCGTGAAAAACGCTATACAAATAAACTTGAATTGAATTGAATTGAAATTGAATTGATCCTAATAAGGCATGTGTAGTCAAGTTAGTTTTATGTGCGTACAGCTTTTCACAATTCGTACTGTTTCACAAAACTCCACACATTACAAGAAATGTACAAATATGTAATAATGTCATTAACTAGTGAACAATAGTGAACACAGCTTGTAAAAACACTAATGGCACAAAAAGGATACAAAACAATGTATGAAAATTAATGTTTAAACTGATTAATGGAATGATTATGAAATACAGTTCAAAGGCTGGGGTTGGCAAGATGTTTTAATATTTTTAAAAGTTTTTTTTTAATGCCCACCAAGGCAATGATTCTGAAATATTATTACAATTTAAAATAACTGTTTTTAATTGTGTAATTTATTCCAGTAATGGTAAAAACTGAATTTTCAGCATCCATTACTCCAGTCTTCAATATCTCATGATTAGAAATGTTTCTTGAAAACCAAATCAGCATACCTGAATTATTTCTGATTATTATCAATACGGAAAAATGATGCTGCTTAATAAAAAACTTTTTTTTATTATACATTCAAAATAATTATTTGAATGAGTTCTTTGGAAGAATTTATTTGAAATAAAAATATTTAAAATGTCTCTACTGTAACTTTAGTGCAATTTAATGCAATATCTATACATATATATACACACACACACACAATTACATGCATATACATACACACACACACACACACACACACACAGACAGATAGATAGATAGATGGTTAGGTGGATAGATGGATAGATAGATAGATAGATAGATAATTGCACATTTATGTTCTTAGTGCCTGTTTATGGCATATGCAACAATTACATTTATTTTCCCACTGCATCATTCATTTAAACCTTGGTCTTACAACTAAATCCATTGAGTGGCTTTGTGGATACGTGACATTGAGGTGATGAGAGGTGATGCTGTGTGCTTTCAGGTGCAGCTAAGTGTGGCATGATTGTGATTGTTTCTGCTATATTCGGTTCTTGTTAGAGTCACGCATCCCACAGGATGAGAATCCACTTTTATAGTGGAAAGAAATATAAACCTTTATAAGAAACTCTTATCCATCTCAAATAGTCAGGTTATCCTGTGTATACTCCTGATTGTTGTGAACAAAACTCTTACTGGAAAAACATAGCAAGTGATATGATGGGACAGCTACAAATTACATTTTAGTTCTGATTTGATTAACGGCAGTACTTGACCTGGAAAGTTTGAGAAGCACTGCAATAGCTGTAATAGTCTGCTTAGTCTGCTTGACAAATATACAAAAAATGTGGGTATGCAGAGTGTGAAATTCTGCTTTGACAGGACCCTTAAATACTTACTCCTTCTAACCAGCAGTGTAATGACTAATCATCAACACCATGGCATTAAATCTATTACCCTGGTCTTTCTATTTATTCGCTTAGAATACAAAACGGATGCTGAGTGCCAAGAGACTGGCCTAATAAATTAGAGCATGTTTGCCCTGCTTGGCTGATCTGCCGATCTGAGTACAAATTACTATTGCTCAAGACAGGATAATGGTGGCAGGGGTCGATCAATAGCTTATGACTGACCAGCAGATCAGTAACAATTAGGAAGTAATTTGAGTTACGCCTCTTTAAATGCTACATTGCTCACATTATTCTACGATTATAATAACTGATAAGACAACCACTGAATCACTGTGACTGTGACACAGTGAAAAACAACAGCAGTAAGCCTTCAGACAGACTTAGTGCTTGGAAAATGATAGACATTTGGCTTCCAAAAGTGGAAATGAAATTATGTGTATCAGCAGATGAAAGAAATGTATGGAAATTTAAAAAGATGCACAAGCTACAGTATTTTTAAGAAGGCCAGAAGATATTGACTAAATCTGACTAATTTAATCAAGCAAATTAAAGTAAAATTAAGTAAACTGTCCATTTTTTTCGTTTTTCACTTGTTCATTTTTCAAACCAAACCTGTTTTCCTGCATCACTATATATTAAAGCATATACCTATTTAGAAAAGCAAGTCATGATCAGAAACAGCCAACTTCAGGTCTGTGGGGTAGGAGGAGGACTAGAGATACCTTGAGTCCTGCCTCATGAGTATAGCCATGGTTTCTTATTTTCATGGTTTCATGTTTTCTAAAACATGTCAACTAACCACCTCATGGTTCAGTGCATAGCCCCCTCATCTTCTTTATATATCACACTATGCCCAAACCATATTTTGTTTTTCTGATATTAGTTTTGTTTCTAACCGCATGTGTTTTATTTTGAAAGTGTTTTATTGTTTTATTGTGTTTTATTGTCTCTGTTGTTGGTCTTAATTGCTTACCTGTCACGAATTCAGTCCATGGACCTTCATTCATTCACCACCAGAGGTCACCCATCATCATATTTATACAAACTGTTACATCTCTCTCTCCGGACTACATTTCCCAGAACCCATTGAACTACTCTGATCACAGACTCACCTGCAGCCAATTACACCCACACACACGCACTACAAAAAAAAACACACTTCAGCTAACATTCAGTGCCGAGTATTATTTAGCATCAGCAGCTCTACGAATCCAGTTCCTTATTTTGTTTCCTGTCTTATGGCGCTTTTACACTGAATGGTACGGCACGGTACGTCTCGGTACGGTTCACTTTTGGGGGGTTTTCCACTGGGTACAGTACCTGGTACCTGGTACTTTTTTTAGTACCACCTCGGTTGAGGTTCCAAGTGAACCGTACCGTTACCAAAATGTGACGTGTAAACTCAGCTGATCACGGATTGGCAGACGTTCCTCTCTCTCTTGATAGCAGAGGAGCGGATCCAGCGAGAACTTCATCGGGTGACGCAGAATGAAAAAGTTTTTCAGGAGTCGCGGCAGTATAGGCGGCGCAACTAACGACATGTGAATAATCCCGCCCACTCTAAAGCGATACTAAACTGCAGTGGAAACGCAAACCGAGCCGAGCCGTGCCGTGCCGTGCCGTGCCGAGTCGTACCACGCAGTGGAAAAGCGTTTAGTTTCTAGTGTCTAGTCTTAGTCGAGTCCTGTTTCAGCCTGTTCACCCGTGTCTTGATACCAGCCTGTTTATCTAGTCTTGATTGTTCTCTGTCTGCCCTGACCATTCGCCTGTATATTGGACTACCCTTTGTCTTGCCCTCTTGGATACTGTTTGCTGCTGATCAACCCAGATCTGTACCTTGGATTACTCTTTTGTCTTGCCCTGTCTTACACTGTTTGCTGGCATTGACCCTTGCCTGTTTTGACCACGATTTGGAATAAATCTTGCAGATGGATCCGCACCTTGGTTGTCACGCACCCTTCGTAACAGAATACTCAGCCACACAAGGATCTAGCAGCTTTTCATGTGGACATTTGCCAGGTATGGACATTGCAAGACTGTTGTTAGCCCTCGAGCAGAACACACGATCGCTCGAGGACTATGTCCAGGAGTATCTAGCTCTCGCATATTTTTCTGATCTGCTGGACTGTGTCCTGATAGACTTTTTTTTGAGGGCTTAAATCAACCCTTAAGGACTAAGCTCAACCGAGAGGGACCTCGGGCTTCTCTTCAGTTTATTGATTATGCCCTGGTATCTGTTGGCTCATCTTTTACTGTGGGTGTCGTGGAGGAAGAACGCAACATTGCATCCGTGCCGATAATGGCGGCTGCAAAGTTTAACCAACCGCAATCTCTGGGACATTCGAGTATACTGATCGCTACTCCGGTGATTAAACCCGCTTGTGAAATGGCAGCCGCACCAGAGCGCACTCACATAATGGCAGCGACAGCGGAGCTCGTTTGCAAAATGGCGGTGACAACAAAGCCCCATCATGTCACAGCTGCCAGTCCTGAGTTCAATCATGTTACTGCTGTCATTCCAGATCCTCGTCACGTCTCAGCTGATCTTTCAGAGCATGGCCATGTCTCCGCTGATTCTCCAGATCCTTGTAATGTCTCCGCTGATCCTCCAGAGCCTTGTAACATCTCAGCTGATCTTCCAGAGCCTCGTAACGTCTCAGATGATCTTCCAGAGCCTCATCACATCTCAGTTGATCTTCCAGAGCCTCGTCACATCTCAGCTGATCTCCCAGAGCCTTGTCAAGTCACAGCTGATCTACCAGAGTCAAGTCAAGTCACAACTGATCTTCTAGAGTCAAGTCAAGTCACCCCTGATCTGCCAGAGTCAAGTCAAGTCAAGTCACCTTTATTTGTATAGCGCTTTATACAATACTGGTTGTGTCAAAGCAGCTTTACAGTGTTAAACAGGAAAATAGATTGTCAATAATGCAAAAAGGCAATAACAGAGTAATTTTTCCAGCTAAAGACAGTTCATTGATGATTCAGTGATGTCATCATCCAGTTCAGCTCTCTTCCAATAGTGTCTGTGCAATCAGTCAAGCGTCCCCAACTAAGCAAGCCAAAGGCGACAGTGGCAAGGAACTAAAACTCCATCGGTGACAGAAATGGAGAAAAACCTTGGGAGAAACCAGGCTCAGTTTAGGGGCCAGTTCTCCTCTGGCCAGATGACACCAGCATGGTGTGGATTAATCCCAGCCTGCAACACAGGTGGAGAGGACTTGTCTGGTTCCTGTGGTCAAGTCACAGCTGATCTGCCAGAGTCAAGTCACAGCTGAGCTGCCAGAGTCAAGTCAAGTCATAGCTGATCTGCTAGAGTCAAATCAAGTCACAGCTGATCTGCCAGAGTCAAGTCAAGTCACAGCCGATCTGTCAGAGTCAAGTCAAGTCACAGCTGATCTGCCAGAGTCAAGTCACAGCTGATCTTCCTGAGTCAAGTCAAGTCACAGCAGATTCTCCAGAGCCTCGTCATGTTTCTGCTGATCTGCCAGAGCCACGTCCTATCACGGCTGTCGTACCTCAACCCTTCACAGTCCTGTCCATCACTAAACATCAGAGGTTGGCATCCAATGGGGAGGATCCACTGCTGGTGTCAGTACAAGTAGCTGGTGTTACTAAACCAGCTCACTCAAACCCTCTTGTTCCCAGGGGCGGACTATCCATCTGGCATATCGGGCGTTTTCCCGGTGGGCTGACGCACTTTTTGGGGCCGATACTTTGGCTCATCATGCAGGGACAGCGGCGCATTGGTTTGTCTTCTGTATTGACAACGTAAATCCAATCGCAATGCGCCATAGACGGAGTGATGAAGTATCTTGCTCTACCTATATAAATATTGCTTCACCGCTGGAAATATGTGGAAATATTACTAAGTCTGTAAACAGGATGTTAACAGAGGCCAGAGATGGGACACGATAAAGACAGACGCAAGAGGAGAGAACAGACAAATACTCTACAGGCAGAGCAGCTCACTGTTCACGATGCTTGAAATATTGGAAGAAAATTCTAAACATTGAATTTGGGGTGAAGGTTTATAAGAATATCTCTTAAGGGAGCTCACTGTCTTCAGAAAAGTTTCGATGGCATTGTCTTTTCATCTTACCTCCGTATTTAATATGTGCAGCGCTGCTTTGTTTACAGCGGTAACCAAAGTGAATTGTTCCATAAGCGCCACCTGCTGTCAGAGTGTGAATTAGCATTTTTAGCATAATTTCACAAAGCTAAATTCAGACAACTCTATTTGCTTTAAATCTTGTAATTGTACAATCTCTTTTAAATAAAAAATAACTGCTCATTTGCTCATTTGTTTGGACTGTGATTAAAATGCAGTGGTTGCCTCTAATTTTAAATACAGATTTATTTGCCAGTTCAGCCTGTAATAGAGCAAATAAACAGCTGGTTCATGTACTCTTTCCTTCTTTCTTGTCTTTTGCTTAAAGAAAAAAAAATGTTCTCAGCAATCGGTATTAGAATCAGACCATTTGCTGACAATCGGAGTCGTCCATGAAAAATCATGACTGCTGCATCTCTGGTTTTTGTAGATAGACTCTTGGTTAGTTTGCTCAAACAGTCATAACATTGACTGACTATTAATATCAAGTTAAGAGCTAGTGAGTACACTGGTCCACTTAAACTGGTATACACAGTAAGTATACACACATAAACACACAGAGTGTTAGTGTGTACCTGATATTCCCAACGTTATGGGGTCCAAATGTGTGTGTGTGTATTTTGAATGACAGTGTAGATACAGTATATGGGTGCTGTCCGACTGGACCGATTCTGAACATAGTGGTGGGCCGTTTGGACCAAAAAATGCCAGGGCTGATTTTTTGTCCCAGTCCAGCCCTGCCTGTTCCCGAACTGATTCCCCTGTCTGAAGCCCTCCCTATATTGGGAATCGCTTTATGGTGTGTCTGGGCTGCTTACACCACCGTTGAACTCCCAGAGGTGACTGCGCTCGGTGAAGGATCTCCAGAGGTGGCAGTTGATGTTGCAGAACCGCAAGAGATAGCGACGCCCGTTCCAGAATCTCCAGAGGTGGCGGCGTACGCTGCAGAACCTCCCGAGGTGGTGGTGCCCACTGCAGTTTCTCTAGCGGTGGCGGCGTATGCTGCAGAACCTCCCGAGGCGGCGGCGGCACTTGCTCCAGTTCCTTGCATGGTGGTGGCGCCTGGTCATGAACTCTGAATTATCAGCCCTGCCTGTAACGGTCACGGAGACCGTCAGTGAACTCTTGTCTCGTCCTGAATTGCCTGAAGTGGCCAGTTATGAACTTTTGTCCTGTCCCAACCCGGCCGAAGAGGCCACCTATGAACTTTCGTCTTGTCATGAACCAACCATGGAGCTTAATTATGAACTTATGTCTGCTCATATCACAGCCTATGAACTGTTATCCTGTCCAGAACCTGCCAAGAAGGCCATCTCTGAACTCTCAGCCTGTCCTGTCATGGCCAAGGAGGCCGTCTTTGAGTTCTTCGCCTGTCCAGCCACAGCCAAAGAGGCCGCCTGTGAACCCTTTGATTGTCCTGTCACGGCCAAGGAGGCAGTCTCTGAACTCTCAGCCTGTCCTGTCACGGCCAAGGAGGCCATCTTTGAGCCCTGTTTCAGCCTGTTCACCCGTGTCTTGATCCCAGCCTTTTTATCTAGTATTAATTGTTCTCTGCCTGCCCTGACCATTCGCCTGTATATTGGACTACTCTTTGCTGCTGAACGACCCTGATCTGTACCTTGGATTACTCTTTTTGTCTTGTCCTGTCTTACACTGTTTGCCGGTATTGGCCCTTGCCTATTTTGACCACGATTTGGAATAAAGCTTGAAGATGGATCCGCACCTTGGTTGTCACGCACCCTTCGTAACATTACCTTTCACACAAAATTGAAGTCTGATAAACCCACCAGTCTGAAGGATACCTTTGCTTCAGCCCAAACTTTATTTGAATTCAAATAATAAACTAAGTAATAAATAAATGAAAGGGAACACATTAGTTTGGGGACCAGTTCTTACTATTAACTAGTTGCTTATTAGCATGCATATTACTAGCATATTGGCTTTTTATTAGTACTTATAAAGCACAATGCCTTATTCTGCATGATCATATTTTAGATCCCTTAACCCTACCCCATACCTAAACTTAACAACTACCTTACTAACTATTAATATGCAGCAAAGTAGTAGTTTACCAAGGCAAAGGCCATAGATAATAGTTAGTTAATAGTGCAAATTGGTCCCCAAACTAATGTGTTCATATGCTGTATGTCAAGAAGGTAAATACTTAGGAGGTTTTTAACATTGAGAGGTCTCATAGTGTTTTGTCAAAATCATGAGAGTTCCAAATGAACCTGCATGCAAGCTAAACTTTTTCTCTCTACTAGTTACCAGTAGTTACCTGCATTGAATATAAGGGTGAACCACATCTGGATCTAATCCCTCCTACCAGTATGAAATCATTTAGGGAAGATTGAGAGAGACATTTCAGAGCAGCTGTAGACTCTTGCTTGTCCTTCTATTAAGACCCAGTCTGTCTCAACTTACTGCTGGATTCACAACTTACACTGATCTACACATATCAATGGGATGGTTGGACCAGGAACACAGTGTCATTGGTAGTCATTAAACCATTCTGGAGCATCTGGACTGTGCCTGGGTTTCATATGCCAATCTGGGCAGAATAACAAAGAATATATGCACAGATGGAAAAACACACAGGAGAAATAAATAAAGTGATTTGATGTATAATGGATGAATTCAGATGCACTGCTACAATATCATATATTTGCATAGGAAGTATAGAGTATAGCAACACTAATATACTGTATAAAGCAATGGGTTATCATGTGAAATATAAGGTTATTTTTTGTGCACCTAATAAAAAATATAAATAGTAAAGCCTCCCCTAAAACGCAGAAGGAAATTATGCCTGTTACAGGAGATTTTTTGTTTTACAATAAAACATGTTGATAAGTGAATACCTTTATGCATAATGTTTATGCTATCGGTTCATAGGTCTGTTTTATGACTGGGCTTTATGCATTAACACTTTTGATCTAAAGCCCCATGCAGAGTTCTGCACCTCTAGATATGTTAAATCAGACTGAAAACAAGGTCATAAAGAGAGAGAGAGAGAGAGAGAGGGAGAGAAAGAGAGAGAGAGAGAGACCAAATGCAAATAGCAATGACTAAGTAAGTGCGATACAAAGCAGACCAGAGCTTTTATCATGAAAATAGTACAGCTGATTAAAGACAAGCATGTTTGTCCTAGATTTTCAGTTCTACTTTGGAGACAGGATGTAGTTTGTAGTTTATTGTACTTAACATGTCACGAAATGAGTGGTAATTAATTCACTTAAAATTAGTGATTAGACTTTCAAAATATAATATAGATCAAAATATAGAAGAAACTTTATGTGGGATTCTTTGTCTTGATGTAGTTTAAAAGAATACTTTACTGAAAATGAAAATTAGACATTTTACTCACCCTTAGGTTACCCAAGTTGTAGATAAGTTTGTTTCTTCATCCGTATAGATTAGGAGAAATTTAGCATTACATAATTTGTTCACCAAAGATCCTTTGCAGTGAATGGTTGCCGTCAGAATGAGAGTCCAAACAGCTGATAAAAACATTACAATAATCCACAAGAAATCCACACAACTTCAGTCCATAAATTAATGCTTTGTGAAGCAAAAAGTTGTGTGTTTGTAATAAACAAATCCTTTAAGATGTTTTTAAAGGGGTCATATGATGCTATTTTCAAAGCTCATTATTTTGCTTTAATGTTAAAAAAAATTCACATAATGTTCATTATTGCAGATCCTCAATGCACAGTCTTTCTAAAATGCGTTGATTTCTACAAAGCCCCTCCTTTGAAAAGCACAGTGTGCTCTGATTGGCCAGCTGACCTAGTGCATTGTGATTGGTCGAACATATCAAACATGTGTCCGAAATGTAACGCCCCTTACCATAATTGTGAAGTTAAGCTTTCAAAGCAATTATAAGAACAGTTAATCATGTTGTCAGTTTTACTATATCACAACGGGCGCATCCTGCTTCAGCTCTACTTGAGCGTCCAGTGTGAAGCAGAACACGTAGTGAATCATGTTTGTCGTCTTTTTGCCGCCAGTTATAAGCAGAGAACAGAGGACACTACGTTTGTATTTCTGTCTGCACTTGTGATCGTAAGAACGACAAACAATATGCGTTACTCTACACTTGACCAAACTCCGCATTTGAACAGTCAATAGCAAATTATAAAACATACTTACTGGTTCTGATTCAGAAGCGACAGATTGTCCTAGCAAAGTTGGAATTGCCCCATTTTTTAGGAACAGCCTTTCTGCACAGCCGGCCTTGTACTCTCCCAGGTTCAGGAAACTTTCCTCCGTAAAATGTGCTGCACACACTTGAACATTTGAGTTGTATTGTTCTGGGACAGTGTTGTAAATAAATAGGGCCTTTCGCACCGCGGGAACCTTTTCATACGCCACTTTTTGGCATTTTCGCACCGCCGGAACTGGGTGCGATTTTAGTACCGGACTGCCTTTTTGGAGAACCAAATTAGCTCCTACTCCGAAGCAGGGTCTAACCAGCACAACTGGTACTACCCGTGACGTAAGTAAACATTAATTGGCCAAACGAGAATGCAACCCTTTAAATGGTACTGGGAAATAGTTCGCGCAAAATCGTCCCAGTACTTTAGTACTGTACATTTCGTTCTGGAACTAAAGCGGTGCGACAGGCCCTAATGTTAACCACTGACTCCTAATTGCACCCACTTTCAGAAAGGCCAAAAAAAGTGCTTTTGCTTTCGCATAGAAATACAAAGCATCTCTTTGGCATGGCGGCAACAACACTACTGCGGTACCTGAAACCATGCCTTCTTTCTTTGTGAATCCATTTGGGTGGTATTATGCGAATATTAGCACATAGTGACGTAGATATGTGAGGGAGAATTCAATCGAGGCGTTTCTGGCCGGTCTGGATCAGCATTCAATTTTAGATTAAAAAAAATTCCTTTTGTGGGAGACTTTGAGCTTTGTAAATTTCCAGATCTTATACATGCACAAACAGCTACAAAACACACTAAAGTAAAAGGAAAACGCATCATATGACCCCTTTAGCTTCAAACTGTTGCTTTGGAATAAAATACTAGTCCTCAATTCCTATTGCTTTCTTCAGTGAAACAGTCATCTCTTCTGAATCAGGAGAGAAACATGCACAGATCTAACTGTTTACAGGTGAAACAGTCCCAAACAATTCAAAGCAAATATGTTGGTGGATTTTCATTTGAGAGGACAACAGGAGATAGACTTTTACACTGGAGAAAGTGTTATTATGAATTATGGACTATGAATTGTAGATCAGAAGCGACAATTCAAAGTTAAATCGCCTTTCGGATTTGTTTTATAAACACATAGCTTTTCACTTCACCAGACATTAATTGATTATTGTGACAACTGGATTATTGTGATGTTTTTAATCAGCTGTTTGAATCCTCATTCTGACGGCACCCATTTACTGCAGAGGATCCGTTGTTGAGCAACTGATGTAATGCTAAATTTCTCATAAACTGTCCTGATGAACAAACAAACTCACCTACATCTTGGATGGGCTAAGGGTGAGTACATTTTCAGCTAATTTTCATTTTTGGGTGAACTATTTCTTAAAGGGAAATCTCTTTGCAAATTTTTAAAAATCAAAATATTACAGAAATCTTCTTGTGCATGACATCAAATAAACGACCAATAAGAGATTAAAAGTAATAATATTAGATCACCTAAAAAGTATCATCTACGAATTGTAGTTGTGTCATTCGTAATGAATGTCTCATTACTTTTCACAAGTAATCTACCCAGCACTGCTTGAAGACATAAACAAATGTTTTGCATTGTAGGATCCTAATCAGTTAGGGATGGGTACACAAACACATACGATTCGCTAAGAGAATGAATACTGGGCTTTTAAAAAGAAGCACGTCTTGTGCAAGCCTGAACCCCTATTTGAATGAAATTTATTCTCGTTTAATTTTGTTCTGAAAAAAATGTGAAATTGTAATTACTACACTATTTAATTCTCTGATAGTGCTTATACAATTCTGGTAGACAAAAAGAAAGAGGGAGATGAGAGAGAGAGAGAGAGAGAGAGAGAGAGAGAATTCAATTTTCATTTGGTATTCAAACCTGAGATGGAATACAATACTTCAGACCACTGCAAGCCTTGATAAATTGAACTCTTCAAGCATTTTTTAGCATTTTGAGAACAGAAATATTGTTGCCTGCCTCACTCAGCAGCCTAACTCCAGTGAACATAATAAAACCAAAAACTAGTCCTGATTCACCTGCCAAAACAAACACGGTCTCTGTGACACTATGCAGAATAGATGATGCATAAATTAAGGCTAGCTTTAGGACTGTTGGATAAATGTTTATTTACCATAAGCTCTATTTGCCAGGAATAAAAAGCATAATTTGCTTAACAATATTTGCCAAAATTAAAAATCATAAACAAGTGGAAATAAAGATCTATGACTAATGGGCCCATTGCTAGCTGAGGAAGTTACATTTGTAAATTTAGTTGGGGTCCATATGGTCAAACATTAATTTTGCTTTCACTGCTTAAAAAGCAAATTCAATTTAACTCCACTTTTGTTTGATGGCATAATAAAATTAAGAAGGAATAATGCATTATATATCAAGATTTAATTAGTAAATGTGTCAAAATGTGCATATTTTTCGTGCAATATTTTGATGGAATCGTGTAAAAAAGTTTTTCAAATGAATCTTTCATGAAAAAATGCAGTAGACAGATGTTGATGTCAGTTTGAGATAGGGTCGGCCATATGTGCCATTTGCAAATGCGCGCACGTGTTTGTTCGTTCGTTCGACTTAAAGCTGCGCACCGATTGTTGTATGACACCAAAGTACCGCGAGAGCGATTTGAAAGCATAAGGAGCCGTCTCCTCTGCTCTCTATAGCTCTCGTGAAACAATGTCATACAACGATCGATCTGCACAGTGCTAACAGCCAAAACCTGGATATTTTAGGCAATATAGAAATCCTGGCAAGGGTGCGTCCCGTAAAAATGGCCCGTATGGTCACCCTTGTTTGAGATCAAATTTCAGTTTCAGTTCACCAAAGCATATTGTTTGTATAACTGTTTGCTATTAAAGCAATTCAAAAGAATTTGAATCTGATTAATGTAATGAGTACTTTTTTTATTATTGGGTTTTACTCTTTTATTTTTTATCCTTTAAACTTTATAGCCTCTGCTGATGATTCAAGCAGGGGCTTAGATTACGCACTTTTTCGGGCAAGTGTGTTCGCATAGAGGTTTTCAAGAGCCGGTGTGAATAAAAATAGATTTAAATGAAAAGAGACAGGATAGTCTGTGCATGATCTGATGTTTTATTCTGACCCAGAATAAGGCGAGATGAACATTGCGGAGCGCAGAACACTCCATGCAGTGTATGTTTCATTCATACTCGAAGCCAGAGGGCGCTCTCGCGCAGAAAG
>NW_015639774.1:113142-123394 GCF_001515625.1 Sinocyclocheilus rhinocerous | reverse complement strand
TCTTTGATGAATAGAAAGTTCAGAAGAACCGCATTTAGGCTATCTTGCTAAATAAAAGTGTTAATTTCTATAATTTATTTTCCAAAAAAAAAAAAATTATACTGACTCTAAGCTTTTGAATGGTATAGTGTATAATGTTACAAAAGCTTTTTATTTCACATAAATGCTGATCTTTGGATCCTTCTATTCATCAAAGAATCCTGAAAAAAATTAGTCAACTGTTTTAAATATTGATAATAATAATAATTAAAAAAGGCTTAGCAGCAAATCAGCATATTAGAATGATTTCTGAAGATCATGTGACACTGAAGACTGGAGTAATGATGCTGAAAATTCAGCTTTGATCACAGCAATAATTTTAAAATATATTCAAATAGAAAGCAGTTATTTTAAATAGTAAAAATATTTTACAACATTACTGCTTTTGCTGTACTTTGGATCAAATAAATGCAGGCTTGGTGAGCAGAAGAGACTTATTTATAAAACATTAAAAATCTTACTGTTCAAAAACTGTTGACTGGTAGGTTATATAGATTACAGAAATGTTATATTGTAATATATATATATAACATTTCTGTCCCCCTCACTTCTGAAATGATGGCTACGCCCCTGGATTCAAGTAATCTCGCATTTTCTTACCATTTTATATCTACATGAATAGAGTAGGGTTGGTATTATATCCTTAAACAAAGTGAGAATACAAGGCCGTACAAATCAGCATAAAAGACAATATAAACACACACAATATATACTAGTACAGTATAAAGTTATACTATGTGATATCATACTTGACAATCAATTATAATTATAATCTTACGGAATTACACACAACCATGAAATTCATTAAGATTCTTAAGAAATATTCTATAAATTATTCATTATGAAAATAGCATCTATTTGTGCATTTTATGCCAAACAGTGGGCTAGAGGTCTGCGCGTCAAGCTGTACCGGTGGTCAATAAGAATAAAGCGCAGATATGCTGTTTTAAATGGACGTCGGGAATGGGATATTGTTAGACCTCCCGCTCCCGTTCAAATTACACCAGAGTTACCGACCGCTACCGCGTTTTATTTGGGAATTTAATCCCGCGGCGCAAAAAATCCGGTCGCGGGAATGCAGACCTCTACAGTGGGCCTCCACAGGAGCCTGTTCCACTACTTCATTTTCGACCAAAAAAGTGATCTTAATATGCATGTGTGAAGGTAATATTATGCACCAAAGGTCGCATAAAACATCCTCTGTCGACAGAGCCCAGTTTTTAAGTGTATAGCACTATGTCCTTGGCACGGCTATCAGCCTAAACATCGCTCACTGTTAAAGGGCAAGTCACATATTTCTGTCAAAATAAATGTCAGTGGAGGCACATTTATGATCTCTGATAAGATTTAGTCATGTTGGAACATAATCCTGTGCATACACTAATGACATACTCAATCAAATACCCCTGGGTTTGCTGCAAACAAGGACAAAAATAGACTAGAAAGGGACAAAAAAGAATATATGCAAAGTCAATAAAACCAAAACAGCCTCAACACCGATAAGACTAACAGTGCATTTGAAATGGCATACATGATGCCTGTGTAGGGGACTACAAAGGGAGAATAATCATGGCTGATCTGAACCAAAAAAAAAAACTTCAAAGGGCACTTTGAAATGAAAGTTTTTTTTAGAGTTCAACTGATGCACACTGTGAGAACTTCTCTGTCTAGATCATTTCTTCAGAAATCTGTACAAGGTTTGTCAAAAATAATGTAAATCAAACCATCTGCACCTGAAATGTGCTTTAATTGAGTAAACAAAATGCTGTGGGTAAAACAACAACAACTAACTCTGTAGCTCAATTAAATAACAACAACAACAACAACAATAATAAACTTGCTTTTGCTTTTGGAAATGATTATTGCTGTTGCAAGCATGTTGTAACTTCTTTGTTATTCTAACAGATGAGTTGAAGGAAAATAGGGTTACATTTTATTTTAAGGTGTCCTTGTTATGTAATTATGCAATTAAGAAATATGAATTAACGTACTTTCTATAGGGTTAGTGTCAGAATTAGAATCTTGCTCGTAATTGTGCATAACTTATTGTTATTACTATAGTAAGTACACGTGACGTGTAACAATGGCACTAAAATAAAGTGTTATAAAAAATAAACAAACTGGAATTTCAATTATTTAATAATTGAATATACACTTTTGTTTACTATATCCTGTTTAACTACCGAATACAATTAATATATAACAAAACATTAAAGTAGTTGTTTATTAATTTAAAAAATGTAATACGTTTTCATAAAGTTTAACAATTTAAAAGCATTTTATTTTGGTTTGCATTCTAAAAAGGTTATAAAGAAGGTTATTAGTGAGTCAAAATAATATATTATTTATATAAAAACTTGTATGCATTAATTATATTAATCCACTCACTGCATCTCAAATAACAGCACGGATTAATTTAATAATATCATTGCTTTTAATTTTTACAAATACTGACTAACTTTGTAAGGTACTTGAACTATGAGGAATAATGCGTACAATTTCAAAGTGTTAGCTCACCTACATCATAATTATGTAAAATAAATTAAATAATTTTTACTTAAATATATTGATGAGTCAACAACTGTTTTCAACAAGATTTGAAACATTTACTCCAGATTTTACCATTTAAATCGAAAGTATCTTAATTTTAGAAAGTGAAAGAACAATAATGAACATCCAAAAATGTTTTTCTTTTCATTTATTTATTTTTTTTCAGAAAATGTGTTGTTCATCTTGCAACTGTCCACTGTTACAGTCACCACTGGTTTTTCCATAAAGTAAGTCCATCATTCACATGGAAAGCACTCAAGAATGTGTAAGAATGATAATTTAGGAGTTACTGACAGCTTACACAGCAACCTGTCTGAAAGCTCACAACCTGATATGTCACCTGACAGAAGGCCACAACCTTAACCTTTCTGACCTCATGAGACACCATGAATGATTCATGGGACACACAACATGAATTTTGCTGACACTTGGCCTTACGTTACCTGCAGGTAGGAAAGAGACGTATTGATGTTGGACATTTTTCTGAGAGCTAAAAGCCTTCGCTCACTCCCTGCGGCTTTATGAGACAGATTGAAAAAAAAACAAAAAAACGCTCTGAAGTCTGGGTTGCTTTTAGAACACTGATTGTGTTGTTTGTGTGGTTGACGGGCCATTGTGGACTGGGTCCCTGTTGAGCCAGATCAGTTACTTGTGATTCATGTGTTTCTAAGGGCTAGAAAAGCAAAGTTGGTTGAAATGCAAATTGATATATTTGGGCTCTGGGCAGCTGTGTAGACAGTTTGGATGTTAGAATACGGTTTGGATGTTAGAATACGGTATATATATATATATATATATATACACACAATACGGTAATATGGCGCTGTTATTGTATAAGAAAGTGAATGATACACCACATTAGTCCAACAGCCCAGATAAAATAAGACAGCATTTTTTCCAACAAGAAGAATACAACCTCACTTTATCAAGCTACAACAGCTCAGCACAAGCATGTAAACAACATTATTTGGAAAAAAAAAAACATTTTTGCAGGACTGTGCTTTATTTCTGTGGATATAGATGGATACCAAGAAAGTTTAGAGACAAAAATCAATACTTCTAGTCTCAGACAGCAAGATGTGTTTGCTTTTTGATATAAAATGATTATTTTGTTCTTGTATTTATGTTTATAAGATATTGAAAAATTTTGGCAACCCAAAAATATTTGACCAAACAGTTTTGGAGGGCCGAAATCATTGGCCTAAAAGGTAATGTTTAGTAAGCGCTTGTCCAATGGCACGTTTTGATTCTGTCATTGTCTATGTTTGTGCATACAACGTGGATAAGCTACAACAGGTAGAATATTACCGTATTTTCTCATTTTAAATCAATCTTCAGTTGATTAATTTTTTAGTCTGTGGTGTTTTCAGCTGATGCATGCAACAAAACTTCACTAAACATTATTTGTAGCACGTCTACATCAATAATTGCAATAAACTTTGTTTTTGTTACTTTTGATATGAAAAGTATTAGCTTTCATGTTCTGGCAATTTTATAAGTTCAAACAATAAATGACATTGTGCCGCTCTTTAATGTGGCATGACAGACTGCTGTAGCATGTGAACCAAATATATATCAGAATAATATCAGAAGATATGTTGAACTTACTGAAATGTATAATGTCTCATGTAATCACTCAATCAGTATTTCAACCGTGGAAAGTTGTTTGTTTGTGGTTTCATGGTTGGCATCATCTGAGGTCCTCTGAGTGGTTGGCATCATCTCTTCTCAGGTGTTCTGGATCACTAGCTCCTTAGTAACTGATTACATTGTACACCTGTGTCTTGCTTAGTTCTCATAAGCCTGTTAATATGCTCTCAGTTTCTTCAGTTCTTTGACAGGTATTGTCTTTAAAGGTGGGGTAAGCAATTTCTGGTAGCCAATGTTGATATTTGAAATCACCAAAACAAACACGCCCCTACCCCAAAAGGGTCTCGCCCCTATTTTGATTGCTCCGCCCCACACATACGTACGCAACCCAGGCAACGATTAGTTCTGTGAAACAAAGCAAAACCAATGTTACACCGTGTCTACACCGGACGCGAGCAGTACGGCGCGACAAAATACTATAGAACTCATTATAATCAATGATGCTGTCTACACCATAGATATATATATACATATCTATGGTCTACACTGGATGCGGCGCGGTGCGGCACGACACAACACGACTAATCCCCGACAGAAAACTGCTGCTGCGTTCTATTCATGATGTTATATTTAAACCTCACCTATCGAGAAGAAACAAAGTAACCTCGGCGTCCGATCGCAGACCTTCCGCTGCTTGAGTTCTCTCCAGTGCTGGAAAGCTGATCCGATATTTACACGGGTCCTACTTGCCTTATTGCCTTAAGCCTTCTTTTGTTCCGCAGACGTTTTCCTCTTTTGTTTTTTATCCGCCATCTCTATCTTTCTGTCGCTCGGCTCGCTAATGTCCGTCCTGTGCACTGAACCCTCTCTCCTCCACATCATGAGTAGACACGCCCCTTACTGCTGATTGGCTACAAGTTTGTTTTGCTATTCGGCCCGAATCAGTTTTCTAAAGCGTTTTTGAAAAATCGCTTACCCCACCTTTAACTTGTAAAGCTTTAACGTTTATCGAGCTTTGGATTATCATATTTGTTTTTGGTCATCCAGGATGATCCAGGATGATTCAGGTCACCAGCGCTGGTTCCATCCAGCTCCTCGGTTCCTCCCCTTCCTCAGCCTGTTGACCCATCGACTCCACCTTGGCTCCACGCTCCCTTGTCTCCTTTGTGATCCGTCATCCCTCAGGATTTGCCGGGCTCCTTCGCCCCTCGGGCTCCACCTTGGTTAGGCGTCACCCTGGTTGCACCACAGCCCTCCAAACCCTCCGGCTCCACCTTTGTCTTCCCTCGCTCCTGTCCCACCGCAGTCTTCAGAGTCTCTGGCTGCGCTATGGTCCCGCAAGCCATTTGGCACTACCTTGGCCCTTTAGACCATCGGCGTCATCAAATGAACTGGGTCAGAGATCGCATATTCTACATGACCTAAAAAGCCTCGCCATTCATCTAAAAAGCTCTATGACCAGAGGCATATTAAAATGAGGAATAATCAACTCATCAACTTACAGTGTAAGACTCTGGCTCATTGCCATTGTCAATCGTACTCATTCCTATTCCATGTCCCTAGCTGTCAATATTACATATAGAACCTTTAATGTACGTTTGAATAAATCTGCTATGAAATCCTTAGTTTCTGTGTCAGTAGGTAGGTACAATTTAATTTTAGCCATGAAATGTTTTATAAGCCAACTGACAGGGCAAACAGAGTCATAATTTAAGTTTAATAGCAAAGAATTAAAAAGAGACATATAAGAAGAAACTACTGGCACACCAAACACAGATGAAACTGAAATACCTCCTCAAACACTCTGATTCAGTAAGTATGAAAATAGAAACATTTTGCACATTTTTTTTTTACATTTCAGTAAGCTTTGCTATTGTAAAATGGAAAACTTGACAATTTAAGCACAGAATTTATTAAATGTATTTTTTTTCTTTTTGCAAATATTTTGCCACAAAACATCACAGGACTTAGAAAATATAATATTAAATTATGAAAGTGGAATTTTAATTGGGTTTCCAGCTTATTATAATACTTTAACCTAGTAGTCCTACTAGACGAATACTACAGCATATGTCTTGGTTTCATTGAACAAAGACAGAATCGGTAAACAGACTTACCCACCCAATCTTAGTGTATGGCAGAATTTCAGAGCAAAGTATTGACAAGAACATCAGCAGAAAGATGAGAGGCATTCATCTCGCTATGAGCTGACAGACAGAGACACTGATCTGACAGGTAAGCCTGCTCTACCCTGAATGTGAGGCCCCTGACTACAACACCCACGCTCCATCATTTCAGACAAGAACATGTTTCTAAGTTCTATTTGTGACTATAAAACAATTCAAATACAAAAAAAAAGCTACACAGGTAAGCTACAGTAGTACAAAATGTAAGCTAACTAAAAAAACGCAAACCCTTTAAAGTTTTTAAAATTATTTCAATGAGGAGTAAAGATGAGAAGAAAAGGTAAGTTTCAATAAGAAGAAAATGTAAGTTTTATTTAGTAGTCAAGGATTTAAAAAAAAAAAAATCTAAAATAAAGCCTGTTTCACTGAGATTTGATTTACTGAAGCGTTTCAAAATGGCCTTCTGGCAATCTGCAAAGTCAGTGGTGTTTACTGTGGAATTACAGGGGTGTAGATTCTGAGAAGCTTTAGTTATTATTAATACTTTCATTCTGGATTTCTATGGTCTAAAACAAACTGTTTTTGGTGAGGAGAGTTTCGTGAGCTCAGTTATTTGGAGGTTAGAGAGGCTGCCCAGCAACTAAAAGATCTTTTGTTCAGGCATGACTGTTGTAATAGCACTTTGTAACCTTGACAAAGGTATTCAACACAGCTTTAGTATTAGGATCGTCTCTGCCCCTATATTTGTGCATAAAGCGTTATGAAAGCACAAACAGCAAAATAAATCTAACCTTCCTGATCCATTTCAACCATACTAAATTGCATTTAAAAAGCTGGATGCTTTTAAGAGATCAGATTGAAGCAATAAATCCAATTAATTTTCTTTGTTCCATTGTTAGTAGGAGAACAAGCAAACCTCTCTGCACTAATTGCGGCAATAAATCACCTGAACAGTTGAAACTACATGAACCTGGCAGTTAAGAGTCAAAGCCTCATCTATGTGAAGGGAAAACTCTCCAATGACCTTGAATATGAGAGTAAAGACTTGGCAAAACTTCACTTAAACATTTGGGCTGCAGCTTCTTTCATCATCCACACATCCTTGACAACATCTTGAGGCAAAATAGGCTACAACTATTGTTAATATCCTCATAAATATTTATGCTTGTAGAATTCAGCTTTAATAACAAACCCATTAGCACCCAGAAACAAAAACGTTTTTTTTTTTGGAAACCTTTTTTAAGTGGAAAAATGCTTCAAGAATACTTTAATCGCTACATATAAAACTCTTGTGTGAGAAAGTCATAACCTGCAAACCTTACAAAGTATATTCAGAATGATATGACCGACCATAGAAGAAATTGGACTTTTGGTGCAAATAAATTCTGTGGTGTACTAAAATATTATTTATAAAAATGCAAGTCCACCTTCCAACTTTTTGAAACAAAGTGACTGTCACTACAACAAAAACAAAATGAAATTCACCTTTCTAGATTTCATGGCTTAAGGGAAAGCAGAAAAACAGGAAGCAATGTAGCAGTGTAAAACATTATTACACACTTTTGATTGCATAATACTGATATTGATAATGCGACAAATATGAAATACTGAAATATTTCTTACTGTAAACTTGCTTTTCAATGAACCCGCATCCACAGTGATTGTCCAGTTCAATTGGTCGTGAAATCTACATTTTTCTCTTTGACTGAAAATAAACCTGTTTGTGTCTTTTTAAATATAACGCAGCTCAAAAGTGTAAAACCAAGACAAGCCACTGAATGTTTTAAGTGTGTTCTAGTCTCACCTCCTGATCGAGGACGCTGAGGTAGCCGCGGTGGGGTTTGAAGGCTTTGTGCGGCGGGTGAGAGAACATCCAGTTTCTACTGAAGCACTGGCCAAATACAGGCTGCAGCAGGAAGTAGGGTTTCTCTGAGTAATTAATCACCACCAAAAACAGAGACACCACCACAATCAGACTGGTCACTATCACTGACTTCTTCTGTGAGAAGGGAAAGAAGAACAGAAAACATGGCATCATTTAGCTTTTCTGATTCATGGGCAAAATGTGGCAATGAAACATTCAGACAAAATAGTCAATGTCACAGTAAAACAGTAATTGTTTTTCTTTTTTGACAAATGGTAAGTGAAAGGAGGAGCAAAAAGTCCTCAGGAGGTCAAACTAAATATTATATTACCTGTTAAAAAAATTTTTTGTTGTCATTTTATAGAAAGTTTGCCGTTTTTGCAAAGAAATACACATGACATAAACATTACAATTATTAAGTGGTACCATGCCATCCTGCTGTGGTGCAACCTCTTCTACACTAAATAATAATCAACCAACCTCAAAACTGTCCTGTTTATCAAAAATCGAATTAGGAAATGTTTCCTCTTCCCCTGAATCTATTACTTAGGGGCTTCTGCAAGGCTATATATTGGGCCCAGTTGTATTTCTTTTATATGCTTCCATTGGCTCATATTTGTCAAAACCACAATATATCCTACCATCTTTAGGTTTATGATATTCCGTTTTATCTCCCTCTTTCTCCAATTTAACAAATCAGATTATTCTAATAAAAAATTATGAAGTATGAATTATTTTGAATATTATTTTAACTGTTAAGTATCTAATTGAAAAGTTCAAGACCTCGGAGGTGAGAAAGGATGTATTTAAAGCAAACTACTTATCATGCTCAGTTAATTTTATGTTGGATACTTTATACAACCATACAACAAAAACATAGCGAAATAATAATAAGGATATGATTTAGCAAAATCAATAATATCTTAATAGAACAACGCTCTTATTTCTCAGTACAGGTACTAATGGTCGAAGCAGTCCAAAAACCCAACCCTTGGAAACAGGAGTCAGAAATACAGCAGAAGTCATTCTGTATTTCTTAAAGAGGATTAAACTTGACAGAAACTGAAGCTCATGTCACTGTTTTTTACTCAACTGATCGCAGAGGACAATCCAAGATGATAAATAGTTCATTTTTTCCCATTAAAACTGTATCTTCTCCTTCTTCACGTTGATCCGATATGACACATTTTCCACTGAGTGTTCTAAAAAAAAGTCAGAAAGCTCTTAAAATTTGACTTCTCTGTTCTCTTTTCACAATAAAATATGGAGAACTGTCAAAGTTATCTCAGCATAATGATGTGCCCACAGACTTACAGTGTCACAATGCATACAGTTGTGTCGGAAGGAATGTTCAAAACTCTGAGAAAAATTACTTGAAACATGCCCATCTTGATTAGACTGAATGCATACAGTTCATGGACAAGTACTTATGGATATTCTATATGAGACATGAAATATTATGTAATATAAACAAGAGTTGAGTCATTCCTCTTTGAAATAACACTGTCTAAACATCTTATGCAATAAACAGTAAAACAATTTAACTTTTAAAAACCCCATGGAATCAAAATCAAAGTTGTCGTCAGAATGAGAGTCCAAACTGATAAAAACATCACACAAATCCACAAGTAATCCACACAACTAGACCATCAATTAGCTTCTCGTGAAGTGAAAAGCTCTGTGTTTGTAAGAAACAAATCCATCAAGGCGTTTTTTATTTATTTATTATAACACGATTAAAAACTCATCAGGTTCAATATGTTGTCTAGTAATTTCAGAGATGACATTGAAAATATTGCACCAAAAGTTTTGAAGACTGGGACATAATGCATAACTGTGAAGCAGGGTCGCCTCAGCCGTCCTGCATTTGTCACATTTTGGAGAGACACCTGGAAATATTCTAGATAATTTTGTCTTAGAGTAGTGTAGTCTATGCCAGTGGTTCCCAACCCTGGTCCTGGAGGCACCCCAACACTGCACATTTTGCATGTCTCCTTTCTCTGACACACCAATTTCAGATCTTGGAGTCTCTACTAATGAGCTGATGACCTGAATCAGGTGTGTTTGATTAAGGAGACATGCA
>NW_015639774.1:105425-113071 GCF_001515625.1 Sinocyclocheilus rhinocerous | reverse complement strand
CTGAAAACAGTCGAGCTCCTGGAGGCGTGCCGTGGGCGGAGCTAAAGAGTCATGAGTGTGCGAAGCTTGTGCGTAGCGGTCGTCTGCAAGCTGTGACATTAGCCGGGTTTCCATCCAAAGTTGCGAATTTAACTTATGCGCAAAATTGGAATATCGCATAAAACATTTGCGAACAAGCACTGTTTTCATCTAACGAGTCAGAGAGAACAAAATCGTCACTACCTGATAAACTGGCAATAAATATCACTAAGAAAAATAAGAGAAGCCACTGAATATAATAATTCTCAAATATAATAAATTACTTGCGCTTTGAGTGAGCAGACGAAACACAATAAATGTGGTCTTGCTTTCGGAGGTGAATGTCAGCTGTTTGGGAACGCAGTCGTGGTAGACAGTTCTGGGAGGCAGTTACAGAAATACTTTGACGACAGACTTTGCTCGGGCAATTTGGACTCTCATTCTGACGGCACCCATTCACTGCAGAGAATCCATAGGTGAGCAAATGATGTAATGCGTCATTTCTCCAAATTTGTTCCAATTAAGAAACAAAGTCATCTGCGTCTTGGATTACCTGAGGGTGCATACATTTTCAGCAAGTTTTCATTTGTGGTTGAACTATACTTTTAAGGTGCAGACAAATTAGCAAAATTTTGGGGGCAATAAAGGTCAATTGTGTATTCATTATTAATATTGTAACAATGTACAGATCGAGTGGATTCCAATTGAAATTACTGGGTTTCCCCCTAAAAAATCACTGAACAATGGTTATTGTGACTGCACCTTTAAGCTGGATTACAATTATTTAAAGTTCAAGTGCTTATCTTTGATTATGCCTTAAGCAACATCTGTGTACAGCAATGTAACACATTACCGATGCTTCTTCAAGCAACAGAGACACATAAAAGCAAAACCACCCACTTTCGCTGCTAAGGTGTGGATGTCTATGTTCTTTGATGTAGTTTGATGGCCTGTAATTTGCCATCTAGAATGGAATCGTGTCTGGAATAATAGGGTGGCTGTCAGCAAATCTTTCTGAGCCAGTGGGACTCAAATTTGGCACATCAAACATCTCAGGCAGGGTGTTTGGGTTTGCGCTTCACAGGAAGACATCAAACATGAAGAGTTGATTTTTAAAAAATGACCATTTAAAGCTCAGACTAAAAGACTGCATTGCATAGATTGCTGGAATGTTACATCATTATATTACGAATGGTCTCACATTTCTTTTGTGGCATTAGCCGGGTTTCCATCCAAAGTTGCGAATTTAACTTATGCACAAAATTTGAATATCGCATAAAACATTTGCGAACAAGCACTGTTTTCATCTAACGAGTCAGAGAGAACAAAATCGTCACTACCTGATAAACTGGCAATAAATATCACTAAGAAAAATAAGAGAAGCCACTGAATATAATAATTCTCAAATATAATAAATTACTTCTGCGTTCAGCGAGCAGACGAAACACAATAAATGCTGTCTTGCTTTCGGAGGTGAATGTCAGCTGTTTGGGAACGCAGTCGTGGTAGACAGTTCTGGGAGGCAGTTACAGAAATACTTTGACGACAGACTTTGCTCGGGCAATTCAGAATGACCATGACAACATTTCAGATGCTGTGCAACTAAATCGGTCCGCTGGTTAGTCAGGTTATGCTGTCCCATAGCGCAAAGTCACATGATTTTTTGAACGCTCATGCAGGATTTATTCGCAAAATGCGGCAGTGTCTGGAGTTTATAGAACATCTATTAATCTCTTCCAGGCTACCCGCCCATAACTCATTGGAAATTTCTGACCCTAATTTCCAACAAGGCGTTTTAACTCCATTCCCTGTTGTACTCTAACATCAAAATCCACTGACATATTTGTTTAGAACTGTTCTGTTATCGTTTGTATACAGTGCTTGATATGTGTGTATTTGTCTCCTGATTCAGACAAGATGACTTTTCCACTGGAGAATGCAATATTATGGATAGAGAACACCTCTTTTAGTTGGAAGCAATGGTTTGAAGTTAAAAATGTCTTAATGATAAATTTACAAACATGAAGCTTTTTGCTTCACAAGATGTTAACTGATAGGGAGTCATGTGGATCACTTGTGGATTGTTGTGATGTTTTTATCAGCTGTTTGGACTCTCATTATGACAACATTTCAGATGCTGTGCAACTAAATCGGTCCGCTGGTTAGTCAGGTTATGCTGTCCCATAGCGCAAAGTCACATGATTTTTTGAACGCTCATGCAGGATTTATTCGCAAAATGCGCTTCCATCTCCCATTATTCACATTAACCCTTTTTCGCACAAGTCAAAAACCACCTCAAGCAAGCGTAAAAACTTTTTTGCAAATTAAGGGATTTCTTTTCTAAATTTGGAATTTCCATCATTCGTTTCTCATGGGATACTTCAAAATGCGCATTAAAACAGGGTGATGGAAACATAGCTATTGAGATGAACAGTAAAGACTCAAAGGAAAGGAAGCACCTTGCATAGAATTTATATTTTTGCACATATATGTGATGGTTAGTAACTGATTACAAGTAATCTGGATTATGTAATCAGACTCCAAAAATGTAGTACTTGTAATTAGATTATATGTTTTAAAGGGGTCATATGACAAAATTTGAATATCGCATAAAACATTTGCGAACAAGCACTGTTTTCATCTAACGAGTCAGAGAGAACAAAATCGTCACTACCTGATAAACTGGCAATAAATATCACTAAGAAAAAAAATAATGTTCTTTTTAGCAGCATCATATGACCCCTTTAAAAAGCTCATTAATCAGATTACAGTTACTTTTTATGGATTACATGATTACAAATTATTCACACAATGGCAGTTAATTATTAAAAATGTATTGATTCTGCCTAATTCTTCTTTTTTTTCTCTTTTGAATTTTACTTTCTAAAAAATTCTACTGTGTATCACATTGAATACAGCGAGTATTCATAATATAGACTGGCCATGTAAATGTCATGTAACTTAATTTGCAATCCATGCATCTGAATCTGGGGACAAAAGCACCTCTCAGTCAATTATAGCATGTATGAGATGAAAAACTGTATAGCTGATAAAAACATTTAAAACCTTGAAGACTTTGACCATGTCTTTGCTTTTTTCATGTTTATTAATGTTTGTGCATGTGATATTTGTTCACATTCACGTTTTCTGATGTTGGTTAATGGTCATATTAATATATTAAAATGTCATATTTTATTCTCTTTTTTGTATTATATATATATATATATATATATACACATGCATTAATACTTTCTCACTAAAGGGATCTGAAATTAAATTAGGCTGAAAAGGACTATTTTAAAACACTTCTAATAACTTATATCTTGTAAAACCAGATTCTTTCTCACTGCGGTTGTTAAAAGACTCTAATCAAATTACATACTAAAATTTGATTTGGTTTTGACAATCATCCAAGTATCTAAACCATAGAGTAAAATTGATTTAGTCCCTAAAGCACTTTAATGCAACCAACAGAGAGAAAAAGGAGGGGGGAAAACATATGCTTGACCGTTCATCTCATCTGTTCTCACGGGAATAAAAAGAAAATATCCCTCCACCTTGATTTCAGTCTGTGGCAACAAATCTTGGCAAAGTGATGTGTCAGATTCAGGGGGTGAGCTAAAGGCTTAGGGGAGAGGGAAAATGTTGAAGAATTTCCATCAGCAACAGCATATGACTCGTCTCATTGTTGTACTATCCATCAGAATAATCATTGCACAGCCCTTGTGTTCTGCACAATTTCACCCATTTTGGTGGAGAGGAATTATTCAAAAGCAGTGACAAACAGAAAGAGATGAAAGAGAGAGAGAGAGAGCAGGAGAGAGGACAACAGCGCCATCATAGGACAACTGTGACACTTAAAATAAAATAGACGAATTTGATCAAATTATTACAGTAATAGAAAAAAAAATTCCTGAACACTAGCATTGCTACCATTAGAAATCAGCAAGAAAGAGCTTTATTGCCACGTGTGCTTACAAACAAGGAATTTGTCTTGGCGAAATTAAGATTTATACATCAACTGAAAGCTGAATAAATCAGTTTCCATACAATGTATTTTTGGCACAAAAAATAATTTTGCCATGAGTTTATTGGGGCTTTCACACATGATAGCATTTTTTGTTTGTAGTTTTGTAAAACCTTCCCACACTCTACTGGTTCAGCTTCGTTTGCACTTTTCATAGGTGTGTCTTCTTTATGGAGATAGTTTTTTTTTTTTTTTTTTTGCATTATTCCATAAATAGATTGTGAGCCACAATCTAAATGTAAAAATATAAATGTAACAAGATTAACAAAAATTAAACATATTCACAAATAAATAGAATGAGATCCACAAATATATGGTAAGAGTTCACTAAAATGAATTAGAAATAAATTACAAATAAATAAAATTAGATTTGAAAATAAAAAACATATTCACAAATATATTTTTTTCACAAACACAGCTTTGCCTGACATTCATTTGTGAATCACATATCCTGTACATTTATGGATCGCTTCATGTAGCTTTGTGAATGGCTTTCTGCACATTTGTGGCTTTCAAAACATTTCTAGAGTCAAGACGTGCTTATGTAGTACTCCTGTAAAGGATGATATTAAATGAATTGCGTTCAAGCGATGCTTCTTCACCGATGCTTTATCATGAATGAATACAAATTATGTACCTTGCACAAGTGCATAGTCTTACACTTTTCAACAGTAATGAGTACAAATGTTTTTTTGTTGTGATGCTTGCTGCTGCACAATAATGCCCCATAGTTGTGTCCAATGTTTCTACATTTATCATGTACATGTTATAATGGCTTTCTTTCATGTTGTAGACCACAAAATAGCAATTGATTTACAGTTGAGATACAAGTTTTCACAAAAACAAAATAAATTATAAAGTGATAAACCTCACGACTGAGCCTTTAAACCTTTTTTGTATAAAGAAAAGGATGAGTCAGAAGTATAAAGTATTATTGTTGTGTTCATGAGTAATGTTGTGTTACGGACTGCTATTTTGAACCGGAAGTTGTACTGTTTTAGGTGATGATAGAGGAGAAGAAAGCTGGTATTAAAATAAGAAGAGAGGTTCGTTATTACTGACTAGTCTCGTTACTGCTCAATAACTCCTGACAGATTTCACAAATTGGCGACAAGGATTCGTTTAGAAACATTTGTAAATCAGAGAAATACATAAGAAAATGGATAGTGATAATTATGCAACATATCACAAGAAATATATACATAGAAGAAGAATAAACTGGTAATAATTATAATTATAAGAATTATTCAGAATACCACACTGACAAATCCACAAATAGGTGGACTCAACTCAGGGGCAAAATATAGGAATGGGGCACTCTACATTTGCTCACATTTACCTAGATCAACCTTGAGGTTCTTTTTTTGTTGTGATGCTTGCTGCTGCACAATAACGCCCCATAGTTGTGTCCAATGTTTCTACATTTATCATGTACATGTTATAATGGCTTTCTTTCATGTTGTAGACCACAAAATAGCAATTGATTTACAGTTGAGATACAAGTTTTCACAAAAACAAAATAAATTATAAAGTGATAAACCTCACGACTGAGCCTTTAAACCTTTTTTGTATAAAGAAAAGGATGAGTCAGAAGTATAAAGTATTATTGTTGTGTTCATGAGTAATGTTGTGTTACGGACTGCTATTTTGAACCGGAAGTTGTACTGTTTTAGGTGATGATAGAGGAGAAGAAAGCTGGTATTAAAATAAGAAGAGAGGTTCGTTATTACTGACTAGTCTCGTTACTGCTCAATAACTCCTGACAGATGTCACAAATTGGCGACAAGGATTCGTTTTTTCTGCGACTAGTGGTCACAAAGATGGCTGTTGCTAACGTGCCTTTTCCGAGTTTTTTCCTGCCTATGCCGTTCAGCACATGGCTGCGGATTTTTGAAAACTACCTACAAGTCATTGATGCTCCCCGGGTGCCGCAGCAAAAAATGGCTGCCCACTGCTCCGGGTGTGTGTTCACGGTGTGTGTGTGTTCACTGCTGTGTGTGTGCACTTTGGATGGGATAAATGCAGAGCACTAATTCCGAGTATGGGTCACCATACTTGGCCACATGTCACTTCACTTTTTCACTTTCACTCACAGTGACTATACCTACTTCTGACTCGCAGACTTGTGTAGTGGATTTGGTGGTCGACACTGGGTCTTCTGTATCTATCTTGCCTCATAGCACTTATGCACGCTATTTCAGTAACACTGCACTGTCGCAAACCAGGCTGGTGACACACTGGTGATATTCAAAGGGCCATATTCCTGTTATTGGGTGCTTGTCAGCAAATGTGTCCTTACATGACCACTCAGTTCCTGCTACATTCTTCATTGTGGACAAAGGGAAGGGACAATGCATGTGAGGATAGAAAACAATCAAGTACTGCCCCCTGATGCCATTCTAGCGCCTGCTTCCCCTGTGCCAGTTCTTCAGTGCCCTATCGCTGAGTTTGAATGTGCTAAGAATTTTATACATTGTGTGAAGGTAGATGAAACTGTCACACCTGTGCGCCAAAAGCTTCACCGTCTTCCACTCTCTGTCCGCAGCACTGTGTCAGAGGAATTAAATCGCTTACATGCAGAAGGGGTGATAGAACGCATCGACGCTTCTGTATGGGTGTTACCCATTGTCGTGACGCAGAAAAAGTCAGGAAAATTAGAATGCGCGTTGACCTCAGAGAGCCTAATAAAGCAGTGATTGTGGATTCTTTCCCAATGCCACATATAGATGAACTGCTCTTTGCACTAAAGGGCTCTACTGTTTTCTCTACTATAGACTTGACTAATGCTTACTACCAAGTGCCACTGCATGAGGATAGCCGTGATCTCACGGCCTTTATTACTCACAATGGACTGTTTCATTTTTGCCATGTTCCTTATGGTCTGGCTTCGGCGCCGGCAGCATTTTTCAGAAGATGATGACCATCATCTTAACTGGCTTGTCAGGGGTTGAAAATTATCTTGATTACATTATTGTACATGGATGTGACATGCCCACACACGACAAGGTACTCCAAGCTGTCTTACAATGACTGGAAGCCGCTGGCCAGCAGCTCAATAAAGACAAGTGTCTTTATGTTGTTCTTAGGCCAGACTGTGTCAGCCGAAAGGTCTTCTTCCTGATGAGTCACGTGTACAGGCGATACTCAATACTCCGGCACCCTCTGATGCATCTACTTTGTGCTCCTTACTTGGACTTATGTCGTGGTACAGTAAATTTATACCTGATTTTGCCACCACAGTAGCTCCAGTTCGCGCATGCCTGCAAAACCCAAATGGATTCAGCTGGTCAAAAGAGCTTGAACACAGTTTGACCATAGTAAAATGACTACTAACAAACAGTCCTGCTTTGGCATTATTCGACCCCACACTACACACGATTGTCTCTACAGACGCTTCTGACTACGGTCTGGGAGCCATACTGTCTCAGGTCAGCCCGGATGGAGTTGAAAGAACTGTGGCCTTCGCATCACGTACACTGTCTACTGCGGAACGTAAATATGCCGCAGTGGAAAAGGAAGTGCTGGCATGCATGTGGGCCGTTGAGAGGTGGCGTACATATTTGTGGGGCCGCTGCTTCACTCTACGAACAGATCATCAGGC
>NW_015639774.1:98476-104935 GCF_001515625.1 Sinocyclocheilus rhinocerous | reverse complement strand
TGGTCTCCGTGTTGCATGGTGGTCTGTATGTCTCATGTCATTTAATTATGATGTGGAATACTGTTCAGGCTCTCAAAATGCCTCTGCTGATTACCTGTCACGGCTGCCCCTACCCATTCCTCCTGCAGGTGATGCTGCTGCGCCAGCTTTGGTTGATGATGTCGAGGAGGAGTTTGTTACATTTTTGTCTGCCGCATGTAGTTCCTTGTCTGCTGACAAAGTTGATGCTGTATGTGCTTCTTGCCCTGTCTTAACCAAACTTCAACACAGATTTCCAATGGCTAGCCTCCCTCATCCAAGGGACTGGATGTGGAGTTGCAACCATATTACAAACTGCGACTGGAACTGTCTGTAAAAGATAACCTAGTTTTTCATGGCTCACGGCTAATTGCACCTACTGCTCTTCAATCTGTGCTGATCTCCCTAGCGCACAAAGGACACCAGGGAGAGGTGAGAACCAAACAACGCCTTCGCGATCTCTACTGGTGGCCAGGGATGGATGCTCAGTTTCATGATGCTGTCCGTTGCTGCCACATCTGCCAGCTCAATGACAAAACTGCCAAGTCACATCCTGCTCCTCTCCAACCAGTGCCTCTGCCAGATGGACCATGGCAGAAAGTGGCTCAAATTCATTGAGCATAGTCACTGATAACAGTGTGCCTGGTAGATGGTATTGTGGTCAGCATTGGCCAAAGGTGGTTTAGATCTGGCCTCATAAGCCTTTTTAATGTTCCCATAGCACTTGTCTAGGATTCTATCCTTCCGTGTGTCACATTTCACATATTGTTCAAACCCCGGCAAGGAAAGTTCAAGCTTGCAGTGATTAAAATCACCTAAAATGAATACAGGTGCCTCTGGTGTACATTGTAGTTGTTGGTAGACACAATCCGCGATACAGGCTGCTGCTCTTGCTGCATTGCCGCTAGGAGGGACATAAGCAGCACAAACAACCACGCAGCCAAACTCCCTCGGGAGATAAAAAGGTCTCTTTTTTAAACATCAGGGCAGCACATTGTCTCTTTAATTGTGTACTGTTTGCACCAGGCATTACTCACGTACACAACCAGTCCACCCCCTCTGCTTTTCCTGGATTGCGCATTCCTGTTCGCCTGTACAAGCGAGAAACCGTCCAACTCCACCACAGCATCGGGAATATCCTGGTGCAGCCATGTCTCCGTAAGTACCATCAGACTGGAAGTGCGGTACTCGAAGCATGCTTTAGAGTAAACTCGAAGTTCCTCCATTTTGCCCTGAAGAGATCTCACATTGCACAATATAATCGACGGCAGGGGTGGCCTATTCAACCAGTCCACCCCCTCTGCTTTTCCTGGATTGCGCATTCCTGTTCGCCTGTACAAGCGAGAAACCGTCCAACTCCACCACAGCATCGGGAATATCCTGGTGCAGCCATGTCTCCGTAAGTACCATCAGACTGGAAGTGCGGTACTCGAAGCATGCTTTAGAGTAAACTCGAAGTTCCTCCATTTTGCCCTGAAGAGATCTCACATTGCACAATATAATCGACGGCAGGGGTGGCCTATTTCCCCACCGCTGAAGACGCTGCCGTATCCCGCCTCGGAGCAGCGCCACTGGAAGTCCGGAATGAGTCATTTGAGTAATTTCCTACTGTTAAATTCTGAAAAAACAGAGGTGTTAATTATTGGACCAAACTCCTCTGCATGTAATAATCTAGAACACTGTCTAACACTTGATGGCTAATCTGTTAATTCTTTGTCATCAGTTAGGAACCTAAGTGTGCTTTTTGATAGCAACCTTTCCTTTGAAAGTCATGTTTCTAGCATTTGTCGTGCACTACAGCACCACACTGGTCAAACCACATTATTGCAGGCCCTTACATTAAGTCATATGCGATCAAAGGACTATTCGAAAACAAACATATTTGTTGACAATTTTTTATTGTCGATGTTGTCAATAATATCGACTAATCATTTCAGCCCTACTGACAAAGCATTAGCAATTAATCGCAACATGAAAATTTGAAACCGGCATATCCCTACTGACAACCATATTATCCTGTGTGAATGTGAAAATTTGTTGTTGACCTATAGAAGTATGAAATACAACCTGCAAGAAACAATTCCTCATTTCAAGGGATATTCACTTGCCCAAATATGAAGAGAAACCATAAAATTCAAGGTTCCTCTCCAGGACTGGACACTCAGTTAGATATATTCTTTTCTTTTTTATGAAGCTTCTTTACGACTGGCTCTGAGAGGGAGTGCTGGATATTGCAACTGACACTGTGGCTAACAAAGCTTTCTCTGTGGAACATCTCTCTGCTGAGGGCTATTTCTAGAGCCATGACCAGACTCATTTCACCAAGTATTGATCTCCGTTCACAGACTGAGCACTAGGCGTCACAGCAATCCCATACACTGACTAGAATCATCCTGTCAGCCTGGTAAGTATGTGTGAGGAGAGTGAGCGAGAGAGAGAGAGAAAATGGATTTCTCCCAGATATAAGGTGGGAAATTAAACACATCTGGAGGAGCGAAAACATGGACACCACACTGAGATGCATGCTAATAATGCATGAGAGCAATTCTGATGGGAGCATTTATGTATCTGTTATCATGTATGTAAGAAATAGTTAAATATCTTCCTAATTGTTAACAACAGCAGTTAATGAGAATAAAAGGTGAACTTCAAACACAATTGGTAGAGACGTGAGGGAAATCTGACAAAAGTTAAAATTGCTTGTTAGATGCACCAGTGTATTCCTAAAGTATTTATCAGCACATTACAAAGGCACTGGCATATCACCAAGGCTTCATTTACTTTATCAAAAATACAGTAAAAACAGTAATATTGTGAACTATTACGAGAGAAGAACAGTTTTCTATTTTAATACATGTTCAAATTAAAGATGCACCAATCGACCGGCCAGGGACCGGAATTAGCTGATTTTCCTCATGATCATCCCGGACCGGTGATTGTCTGCCGATTCCGAGCCAGTCCGTTTTGACATCACACCTACACTCACATCCGCATGTAAACATGACGTCAGTGTGGAAGTTCTTCACTGTGAGTGAAGAAGACACAAGGTTAGCAATTTCTATGTGTAGGGCCAAAGTAAACCGTAGGGGAACCACAGGGCTTGATTAATGCTTGTTTGGGGCAGTCGATTTTTTAAAGGGGCAAGTGAGAGATACTTGCTTGACCGGACAAGAAGCCTGATTAAAACGTCAATAACAAAATTTATCTCAGGAGAATAATTCTGATTTTATTGCATTCAGTGTAAACGGTGATTGATAGTATGTTTATGTCGTGCCAGATGTCTGAGTGAGAGAGAGAGAGACACGCAGAAATCAAAACAAATGAGCGCAACATATTTAATATTTAAAAGTATCATTGCATTTTCCCCAGCATTTCTTATTTGTATGTTCAAAAAAGTTTTTAAAAAAACAATCTAATTATTAATGCATTTGCAATTTTGCAGTGTTAATGCATTTATGGCACCTCAGCTTCATCAAACAGTCTGTGTACATACATCTAATGCCACTTCAGATGCAGCTTCTGTGTTTCCTGCAGTGGAAAGATGGAGTTTGTTGTGAAGTGACATGTGGCCAAATATGGTGACCCATACTCGAAATTAGTGCTCTGCATTTGTCCCATCCAAAGTGCACACACACAGCAGTGAACACACACCCGGAGCAGTGGGCAGCCATTTTTTGCTGCGGCGCCGGGGAGCAGTTGGGGGTTCGGTGCCTTGCTCAAGGGCACCTCAGTCGTGGTATTGAAGGTGGGAGAGAGCGCTGTACATTCACTCCCCCCACCTACAATCCCTGCCGGTACGAGACTCGAACCCGCAACCTTTGGGCTACAGCCAAAACCATTAGGCCACGACTTCCCCCGTTTTGTTGATACTGATTTCATTTGAATGGTAAAAACTCTACAGTTTCGTATTATTCTAACTGAATTAATTGAAACAATGTAAGAATTTGATGTGAAAAATTACCATTTAATAAGGTTAGGGAAAAAATTACCATTTATAAACATAGTGGGAAATGACATCTGTTTTGTTATATACAGCAACTCATTTCTGCCTCATTCCAGTCACAGAGCACTTTATTTTAAGAGTTGAGAATAGAAAATCTAGTCCAGATTGGGGGGATTGTAATGTTTAATAATTTATTTTATTATGTAAATATTTTTTTTAGCATTGAAAAAAATAGATTTTTGTTTGTATATGTTGTCAATATTAGTTCTCGGAATGGCAAAAATCGGTATCGGCAGGTCACACTTACAAAAAAAAAAAAATCAGAAATCAGCCACGAAAATTACAATCGGGTGCATCTCTAATTAAAATGTTATTTATTCCCGTCATGCAAAGCTGATTTTTTTTTCTGTGTCAAAAATTATTCCAGTATGCTGATTTGGTGATCAAGTAACATCAGTTGAACAACAGTTGTTCTGCTTAATATTTTTGTTAAACGATTTTCCCCCCAGGATTCTTTGATTAATAGGCGTTAGGTGTTCTTGAAAAGAACAGAAAAGTATTTACTGTCAACTTTTGGTCAATTTAATGCATCCTTGTTAAATTAACGTATTAATTTCTTTCAAGAAATATAGAAATAAAGAAAAATTTACTAAAGAAAAACTATTCAAAACATATTATTTGATTAAAAATACTTATATAATAAAATTAATTCGCCCATTATTGAGAGATGTTGTATAAAGGGAATTTTGGAGGCATTCATATGTGCCTAATAAGTACTAATTCTTTCAAAAAAAAAAAATTGAAATAAAGAAAAATTAACTAAAGAAAAACTATTCAAAACACATTATTTGATTAAAAATACTTATTTAATGTTTAGTATATTTTCTTAATTCACCCATTATTGAGAGTGGTGGTATAAAATAAATTTTGGAGGCATTAATGTGTGCCTAATAAGTACTAATAAACAGCAAATCTGCTAATAACATGCATGCTAATTAGCAATTAGAGAATTGGACCTAAATAAATAAAATACGTTTTATTTTTTTGTGAAGGAAAAGTATAGCAATAAGCTGAGTTGTATAAGTAATTTTAATGTTCAACTCATGTTCTATTACTAAAAATTGCTTTAATTGTTTATAACAAACCCTATGTCATTTATATTTATATTTATTTTTATACATTACTTTTCTTTCATTGAGACTAAATTAGCTGCTTGAGTAGGCTCATAGTGTTGCATGTGATAGCTAAAGCAAAGACAAAGAAAGCACACAAGCTTTACATAGAATCTATTTTCAAAACCCTTCACAGTAATAACAAGAAATGCAATAGCAAGCATGGAAATTACATTAACAATGCAAAAATGTTTTCCCAGACAAACTGTTTCACACCCATGGCAGAGTGAGCCATTACAATCCAATTTCAATTAATAAGAGATTCTAGAAATATTTACTAAGTATTTGTACTCTATCCTCTCCTCCAGTCCCTGTAGTTTTTAAGAATCATCACTATCCCTCAAAGGAAATGAGATGGCAACTCACAAACAAAAACTCATACTAATGAAGTGGATTCAGTCACGTGATTGCATTCAAGAGATTGATCGATCACCCTCATGTCGTTACAAACCAGTAAGATTTTCTTTCTTCTAGACCACAAAATGAGATGTTAGGCAGGATGTTCACCCTGCTCTTTTGCATGCAATTACAATGAATGTTAACTTCAGTCTGTCAAGCTCCAAAAAATGACTAAAAAAGCACTATAAATGGTCCATAATTTTCAGAAGACTCGGAATATAATGCACAAGAAGAACGTCTCCAGGTTACGCATGTAACCATGGTTCCCCGAAGGGAACGAGACGCTGCGTCGAAACGCTACGGGAACGCCTCCTGCGTGACCACGCTCTGAATCACATGTGTAATCAGTCCAATGGATGGGCGAGATATCACGGGCGGGGTGGCCGCCACAAAGACCGCTAGGGTGGAGTGGGTCAACCCTGCGGATAAACAGGCCTGCAGGAACTCCAGAACTGTACCAAACGGGCATTTAGCTGGGTCGAGCTGGTGGTCTCCGCACCAAGAAATACAGTTTCCTCATAGAGGGAGCTATGGATGGAGGATGGTCTCAACAACCTCGGTTGAGAGACCGGAAGCTATGAGTTGTGCCTTCTCAGAGGCCACACCCACAGCTTCCACAGCTCCGGGCGGGGGCGCGCCCTCCGCCTGTGAGAGGAGATCTCTCCTGACGGGAATCTCCCATGGAGCGCCGTCGAGGAGAGGAATCAGGTCCGAGAACCATACTCGGCCCGGCCAGAACGGGGCTACTGGCAGTCGACTGACTCCCGGGAGCAGAGCAATCAGGGGAAAGGTGTACAGACGAAGCCTCGGCCACGTCTGTACCATGGCATCCAGCCCCAGTGGAGCTGGATGACTTAGAGAGAACCAGAGGGGACAGTGCGATGTCATGCGAGTCGCAAACAAATCCACCTGGGCCTGGCCAAAGAC
>NW_015639774.1:94073-94418 GCF_001515625.1 Sinocyclocheilus rhinocerous | reverse complement strand
ATTCCCTGGGCCTCGGCCCCTGCCTCGACAGGATGTCTGCCCCCACATATATAAGAGACCACTGCTGTGTTGTCGGTGCGCACCAACACATAGTGAGATGGCTACTCATGACCGCTCCCAAGTGGTGAGAGATGCCTCCGTCGCTAGCATACACGGCGACCAGGAGCTCCCAGCACTGGGCCCTGAGATAAGAACCAAAGTTTCCTTCACATGTCTAAGGCACGTAGGCACCGCCGCGTGACCTTGAGCATGCGAAGCGGGTTTCCCCTCAGGGAGAACCCCTTGGTCTTAAGCCACCACTGTAGGGTCATGTACAGCAGGCCAAAAGTAACCACGTTGGATGCA
>NW_015639774.1:80571-93981 GCF_001515625.1 Sinocyclocheilus rhinocerous | reverse complement strand
GGCCGAACTAGCTGCTCTAGAGACCTCCGTAGAGGTAGCGAGCCTCCTAGTACCGCTATGTTTCCGGGCTGTAATTGAGAGAAGCACTCGCCCTGGAGACCGCTGCGCCCTGTAACAAAAAAGACAGAAATACACCAACAGTTTGAGGCCGTCTACACTGGGAGTGACAAAGCGACCGTTGCAAATAATTTTGTCAGCAGCGGTCCTCAGACCCGCGTCATCTCCCAGGAAGACTAGACTGGTAGAACCAGAGCCTGCTTGGCAGGACCCACGAGACACGCTTGGCCGGGGCTCCCACACCGCCTGGTGACTACAAAGGGAACCAGTCTTTTTCGAGGCTGGCCTCTGGTGTAATCAGAGCGGCTAGCTCAGTGCCCTGAAGCGGCGCACCGGCAGGGGACGGTCGAACTAGCCGCTCTAGAGACCTACGTAGAGGTAACGAGCCTCCTAGTACCGCTACGTTTTCGGGCGGTGACTGAGAGAAGCGCTCGCCGGAGACGGGCACTGTGTAATGCGGCGTTCACCGCTCTTCTCCAGAGGGGCCGGCCCTCGGATGTCCTGGGTAATAGCGTCAAGACATTCTGGCCGAAGACTATCCAGCGAGAATGACGTCCGCAGACCCGCCCCCTGCTAGAAGCCTTCGGCCTGGGAGCGCGACTCAGACTCCATCATAGGGAGTCGAGAAGTGACGCTCACTGAATGAGGAGCTGGAACACGGTTGGGGCTGCTCCCGCCCAGCAGCCCATGCTGCCACTTCAACCTCCTCGGAGGAAGAGAGAGCACCGTACTCCCTACTCGAGAATTCATCCCAAGCGCTCATTGTACAGAGAGTGAGGGAGGAGAAAGGGGGGCCGTCTCCAATCCCTACTAAATACAATAGATATTTAGACATATATAAAAATATATATATTTCATCGCAGATGATATACAGCATTTAATTCCTCAGAACTAAACGCAAGTAACACGGTCTGATTGTGAAAAGATTCAATATAAAGCATCGCTTTGAATGACCGTAATGCACGTGTAGCCTCGGCAATGCGTGCTGATTTTACACTCAAGCCTTTTCTTCCCTCGAGAAGAAAACATCTCATAGCAACAATATCAATCTCCTTGGAGAAAGATAGTTGCAGCAGCGAGCTCTCACTCAAAAGGGGGAAGAGACTGCAACGCGGGCTTCCGAACCTCGAGAGAGAGCGCTGGATCTAGGGAGTGCAGGCGGAGAAAGGGCGAGCCGTCTCCAACCCATCCGCTAGATCCACGTGCGATCCCCGCAATCTGAATCGCCGCCGTGCCTCAGCAATAGTGGGACCGAACCCAAGCTCGCAAGCACGAACACACTCCTCGGAGCGTGCCTGGCGGGAGTGGAGCATTCAGCGGGGAGAAGCACAATCAGACCCTTATTTCCGAGAGCTGACTGCGCGAGCTCTGCTCCCCAGTAAATGCTGCTCATAATAATATAGACATAATGTGCGACTGTAAGACAGCTCATTGACGTCCTCCACGTCCACCTCCTCGGAGGAAGACAGGCGGAGCATCGAGCCCTCTCTCCGAGGGGAAGAAACGCAGGGCGGGCTTCCGAACCTCGAGAGAGCGCTAGATCTAGGGAATGCGGGTGGAGATAGGGAGAGCACATCTCCAACCCGTCCGCCAGATCATGTGCGATTCCTGCGATCTCAATCGCCGCCGTGCCTCAGCAGCAGCGGGACCGTAACCGCAAGATCACAGGCACGGACACACTCCTCGGACCGTGCCCGGCGAGAGCGGAGCGTTTAACCGAGAGATGACTGCGCGTAAAATAAAGAGTGATAATGGACAGACAACACCAAATAAGACTGACACACACAGAGCGCTTGCTGAATGACAGAAAGCTGACGCCGGTTTCACCGCACGTGCTTTTATGCTTCCTGGTCGCTACGTCACCCTGCCTGTGACGTCTCGCCCATCCATTGGACTGATTACACATGTGATTCAGAGCGTGGTCACACTGGAGGCATTCCCGTAGCGTTTGGACGCAGCTCGAGTTCCTGAAGAGGAACTTTAGTATGTCAAGTCACCATTACTAGCAGGCATCTATTCTCATGATTTTTATTACAGCTGTCAGAAACAGTTAATCTACAGTAGGACATTACTTTTCTCAACAGGTGATTTCAAAACTCTTCACACATTTCTCCTTCCCATTTTTTTTCAGCTTTGCGCAGCAGTAAATTTCATTTCCAAAATGCACTAAAATTACTTCACATGCATGGCCGGACTTACCATTGGGCTTGACTGGGCTACAGTCCATGGGCCCGACATTGTAGGGGGGGCCTTTGCCTGTTTACATTTGTTTGATTTGTTCAGTTATGCCACTCAGAAATTATTAGCCGCATTTCCACTGCACACACAAGGGCTAAATGGGCCAGCGGGGGCTAACAGCTTCCAAATACGACCTTCAAGGCCATAATCAAACAGCATAAACTGGTATTTATGATTATTTCACATACGTATTGAATCACGACACATTTAGAAAGATAATGATAAATTCTCATATGTTCACACCTCATTACTTTACAGAGGATGATTCTATATTATATTAATGTTCCACTGTGACGAGTGGGGTGGGGCCGAGAGCCGTCGGAGTAAATGATAATGAGCGACCCCTGCACCACTCACCTGTCTCGAGTCTCATGGAGGAGCTCCGGAAGGATAAAAGGAGGAGCGACGACAGTGAAGGACGAGAGAGGACCAGGCCTGCACTATTTATGTTGTTGTTTTATTATGTTTTATGCATCAGTCATCCGTGAGGGGCTGTCACTTTTACTTTCATTTTGTGTTTGTTCATTTGTTTATTAAAGTTTTATGTTTAAATGTTCGCCGGTTCCCTACAGTATGAACATTGTTACATCCACTAAATTATGCGATCTGAGGAGTTTTGAGCGCTCTCTCCTGTCTCACTGCCATCACACATAGTGGGGCAGAAATGTCATCAAAATGATATAAAACAAATAAAAATAGCAATTAAATAAGTTTCTGTTTTTAAAACATGCCTATGATATAAGAATTGGCCTATCACACAAACAAGAGTCCTGTTTTTCCGAATATCTGCATGATTGAAAATGTACAATAAACAACAAGTTCCATTTTGCTCCTTCAAAAAGAAAATGGAACAAACAGCAGAACTGCTGCATCTCCAAGAAACAGTGTTTTGTTCCTCAGCATTACACTGACCAGTAAACAATTCAATCAGGCTATTAGTATAGATGTTTGCTAAGTTAAATGAATTAGTATTTTAAATTAATCGGTGGATTTAAGTATTTAACTCACTCATTAAGACAATCACTGCAACCTACTGGCGGTTGTAGTTTCATATTTAAAAAAGAAGCTTATTATTTCATTTTTGAAATCATTTAATATTTCTAATTATTTCTACTTAAAATTAATTTAACATAATTTATGCAGAATCTATCTATGGATTTTTTTTTTATTCGGATTTAATTTATTGAATTAAATTTAAGAATCTGACATAAGAGGACATATATATTTGCTTTGACAATACATTTTTATAATACCAATACAACTCTGTCTTGTTTTGCTCAGTGTCATTTCAGGGTTTTGATCTCTCAACTGAGAGAACACATCCTGTTTATTGCATTATAATGACTATTTAATATTACATCTAAACTTTGACTAGGCTAGACATGTTGCATATTAATTGTACTATACATGAACCTCAAAGTATATTTTATTTTTTGTGTATTTTGTGTTACTCCATAATGATGTTTTCCTTCATGAAATTTCTTTACAGAACAAAAATGACAGCTCTCTACTGTTAGAATTCACTGCATATGTTACATGGTCCGTATTTACATTACAATAAAAAAAAAATATTCCTAAGTTTCCCCTTTTGAAAAGATGGTAATGAAATTAAAAGTCTAACACTGTGTAGGGTGTTCAGCTGCATCTAATTGCTTTGGTAGTATTTTATTTTTTAAATTACATTTTTTAAATTATTTTTAAATCATTTTTTAATTAATACATTTCAATATGATATTATATTACTGCAGAAATGTCGCAAATTTTTGTTTTGTTTCGGGTTTTAGCGTAACAGTTTTGAAAAAAGGTGTAAATGTGCAAATGGAAGGTACATCGAATTTTGGTGGTGTTGTGTCTGAGTGAGAAAAAAATCATGTAATTTGATAGTCACTGAATGTATTTTGTGCCAAAGCAATGGAAAATGATCCATAGTTTCACCCATATAAACTGCTGTTGTGCTCACTGTGTGAAGAGTTTTGAAAAAGTGGCCAAAGTGTTGAGAAATGGGTTCTAGCAATTATCATAAACTGTAATGTGTATATTGCATTGTATGCCCATCAGAGGGAACCCTTCTCTGCCTGTATGTCCTGCTTTGCTAACCAGAGAACACAAGCAGTCAGTGTTCAGTTTTTATTCTGTCTGAGACAAAAGAGGAGAATCTGGAAGTACAAGAGCCTATTTTTTCTACACAACTTAAGTTTGTCATCAAGAGTCTCAGTTGGAGCTGAATAAAAAAAAAATACTAGAAATGAAGGCAAAATTATATGCTAAATTACCTCAACTATGGCACTCACTTTCATAGAGCACTCGCATTTTTTAAAACTCTGAAACAGAACTACTTTTCACATAGTTCTGTTGTTCTGCTCTGCAAGTAGATTTTTATGCAATATCCCAATGCTATTTCTTTTTTATGTATTTTGTGTTTTGTAGTTAATTGGGTCTCCAATGTCAGCTGGGTTTCCATCCACTTATTTTTATGCAAATTTGGGATATTGCATAAAAGTGCTGGTTGGAATCACCATGATGTGACACCCTGATGCCCCAAGACAACTGCTGCAGATCATTGGCGAACATGAAGTTTGTCAGACAGATCTGGATTATTTTTATAGAATTATAGGAATTATGTTGGCAAGAGACTGACCGTATGAGCTTGAGTGTTATTTTAGTATCACTAATATACAGTACTATTATCGTTGTTGATATTTTGAATTAGGCTTTATTTTTCTATTTTCTATTTTTATTTAAATTTTTGTTAAAGTAATTTTGTTGCAAATTTTTCAATTTTCAATTGTATTAGTTTTTTTTAATATGTCTATCTAGTTTATAGTATATAGTTTAGTCTTTAGTTTCAGTTATAGTTTATACCCCTTATACAGCTCGTGTCTAAATGCTCTCCTCAACTCTACTCCTTCCTATGCAAACCGTGACGTTACTTTATTTCAGTTGTTTTTTTTTTTTTTCCAATTTCATGCCAATTTCCCTGAAAGTGGTGATTTTTTTTTTCTTGAACACACAACATGCGATGGAAATGCTGCTTCATTCACAAATGTTTTCATGATATAATAATATTTTCAACATAGATTAAGTTTGCAACTTGTATGTAAACCTAGTGTCTTTATAGGCCATGGCCTGATGTGGTATGTCTTGTATTAATACAGAAAAATCAGGGCTTTGCATAGAGCAGAGGTGTCAAACTCAGCTCCTAGAGGGCCACAGTCCTCTGGAGTTGACCTCCAACCTGTCCCAACAGACCAACCTTTAGTTTTCAAATAATCCTGAAAACCCTTAAGGAACTAAGTTTGACATCCCTGGCACAGAGGCATATATACATATAAATGTTTTTCATGTTTTATAGAACTTTAAAAAGTTTTTATGTTTTATGATATTTAACCATAGAAGATTTCATTTGCCATTATTACAGCAGTGGTTCTCAACCAGGGGACCTCAACAAACTTCCACAGGCTGCAGGATAACTTAAAGGTATTTAAATTAATATATTATTATTAATAATATTAAAATAACCAAACTCTAAATTGCAATGCTAAAAAGCACATAAAATCAAGATTGTAAACTGCATGTTTCTTTTTTCCTCCTCAATGAGTATTGTTCTTATTGAAGATGATTCAGTTCTTGAGATTTTTGCAATCACAAAATCATGATTAATTAATTTAATATATCAATATATGTTAAAAAAAAATTTTTTTAAAACAAGCAGCTTTGGCATAATTACATCGGAAATACTGGAAATATCTTTCATAATATTCCAGCCTTGAGTCTGAGTGAATACATTTCTATCAGTTTTGCTCATCTGGTGTCTGATGGCCAAACAGCTTTTCTGCATCTGACATTGAGGGCAAGATGGTAAAATGCAGTTTTACAAATGCTAGAGATGTGGCTTTCAAATGAAAAACTGCCATCAAATAGCACACCAAGATTCCTAACTGACAACAAATACCTGTCAGAGCAGCAGAGTAGTTGCTTGCATGCAGAGGATTTTTGACCAATAATTAAACCATCACAATAATTACACCATATTTTCTAATTACATCTCCCAAGAGTAGCATGTACAGGGTGAAAAACAAAGGTCCTAGTACTGAGCCTTGCGATATTCCATACTGAACTTGTGAATGATGGCATACCTCTTCATTTACTGCTACAAATTGATAACAGTCAGATAAGTATGATTCGAACCATACCAATGCAATTCCACTAATGCCAACATAATTTTTGAATGCCAACATAATACTCTTCAAAAGAATGTTTTGGTCAATAGTGTCAAATGCAGCAATAAGGTCCAGTAACACTAATAGAGATTGTCAATTTTCTCTTTTTAACTTCTTCAAAGATGTGTACTGGTATATACTCACTCAGAATATCAGCAAAGTCACTCTGTTTTTAAAGACGGTAGATTGTGTCATACTCTTTCCATTTGTTAAATTGTTTAGTTGTACTCTAAAGGGATTTTTCTATCCATGACCTTGATCTGCAAAGACTTTCTCTAAGTGTTCTTTTTTCACCAGAGATGATTTAGTTGTGTGATAATAAAAGCTGAATACTTATAAAATATTATATTACATATTATATACATATTTGGAATTTTATATTATTATTTTAATCACTTTATAGACAAAAACAGCCAAATGAAGTCCACTGTGGTCACTAAACTATGGGTGGGAATCAAATACTTGTGTCACGATACAATATTATTGCGATTTTAAATATATTGCTATATTCTGCGATATATTGCAATTTATTACCTTTTTCCAACTTCAAATTATGTCCCCAAACGAAAACTTTGGCAACATCTGTTTTAACTAAAAAGTAGTACTAGTATTTCTCAGTTTGTTTATCTCACTTCAATTTTATTGTTGCAGTGCAAAATGGGATTGTCAAGCAGACAAACTGACCAACACTTTCATGAAAACCTGTCATAAATGTTGTATGCATAAATGTTAAATGTAAACAGGTATGCACTGCTGTGCTACTACAGGTATTTTGAACAATGCAACTTGAACTTGTACAAAAAAGTTGTGCAGATCCTTCAGCAATCGGGGCATTTGAAAGTAAATCACTGTTAAATTTAAAATAAATAAAACATAGTCTTACATTAAAATAAAAATGTTACATTTAAATTAAACATAACATGTACTCTTAAAGTAATCAATGTGCTACAACTTTCATTCATTCCATGTAGTTCCAAGTCAGTTTAATCACCGTTCTATATTAATGCGTTGCTTTAATTGATGCACACACACACACACACACACACACATAAACACAGTGAGAGGGAGAGAGGTCGGAGATTGCAGATCGCACTGCGCACACACAGAAACTTATTGTCGGTGCTGCCCCGCGACTTTTATTAATAAAATAACATAGATACTAGATCGCTTCATTATCTTCCTCAGCAACAAGGTACATTTGAAGTAACTAAACAGCTTCATAGTTTGTAGAGAGAAACGCACAGACGCAGGTAATTCACACACACAACTGTCATCTCTCTCTCGATCGATATCATTCAAATAAATTTGGTCTTACCGCACTATTTCATCTCTGTATCTGATTTGAAGCGGGCAGAAAGCTAGAGCTAACGAGCCGTAACTGATGAAAATAACCGTCATTTTTACCCTTCCGGTTAAATATTGCGCTGCTAACATTGTAAACAGCTTTAAGTTGTCAAATGACCATGGAATAAGCGGGATAATCAACGGCTTGCCATGCATTAAAGGATTTTAGAAAAAAACTCAACACCACCATCTAGTGGACTGTAAACAAATAGATTTTGTTATTCTACCAAATAGTATAATAAAAGATCGATACTTGGCGTCCGTGTATCGATATAGTATTGCCGCGGAAAATATCGCGATACTATGCTGTATCGATTTTTTTCCCCCACCCCTACACTAAACTACTATAAACACTCCAGGAGTCCAAACTATAAAGAGTAGCCAGTTTTTATATTAAATGTTTAGAAGGTTTTTTATTTATTTTATTTTATTCATTTTAATTTGTTTTATTTTTTATTTGCACTATTATGTGAGCTCATTTTTAATTTGTTTAATGGTAACATTACATTTGCGAGTGTAATGTTAAAAAAATATATTTTAAAATTATTATTGTTCTGTATAATACATTTATTTTAAATCAAGCTGTTGTGCTATAACAAAATTGTATTTTGTGTAATTGAATTTTTTAGTCCATTGGCACCAGTGCTGAACATAATAAGTATACCAATAAACTATAAACAATTTTAAATAAATAAATAAACTAGACCAAAGTATGCCCTGTAAAAACAGATAAATCCCTCCAGTAAAGACTCTGAAACACTGTCCTACAGATGTCTTTCAGTGCATTTTTCTTCCTTTATTAAATTTTTCATATTAACTTGCACACTTTTTTTTAGATATTGCCAATTACAGTCGAATGCTCACTATCTGTCCTGTTCCTCTGACAACATTGAACTGTTTAGCATTTAAAAGGCTTTCATAAAACCAGGTCAGAGAAGATGTAATCCTGGTGACATGACACATCACTGGAGAGTTCTGAGCCGGTTTGTCACAAATTCTCCACAGTGCATGAGCTCATTCCTCCTAAACCACCCCAATTAAAATGTCATTAGGTGAAAATTAAGTAGAGTAGAATATGTGGCTATAGGCTTTTGAAATGTAAAACACTTACTAGCTCACAGGTTACCATTTCATACTCACGGATCATCACAGTATTTGACGTCGAAGCCTAATCCCTAAAATGGAGATTAACGTAATTTAAGAAAAAACATTTATGATAGCACATAGATTAGAAATTGGAAAGTTGTTTAGCTTTAGCATAAAGCTAAATGTTATGACAACTTACTGCTGGAGAACTTAATTGTGTTTTTTTTTCCCCAAATTGTATGTTACACATGTTCATAGAATAAGGAAGAAAATATATTATTTGAAGCTTTCTATTCAGTGCTAAATGCTACACCTGCTCTGTATTTTGCATACAAACATACCCGAGACAGCATAAAGAACATTGACAAACCATATATTGTAGTAATTGTGTATTTATTGGATTCATGTTTCATCTATCTATTCTAGCTGAAGTTCAAATCCTTGTTGACTATCCTGAGCTCTGACAAAGCAGCTGACAAGTTAAAATATAAGGTCTTTTCACACTTTTTAGAGCTCTCCAATAAATTAGGCTTTGGTCAAATTTCTACAGTAATAAAATGAATTATTAGCTTTTTTAATATTGCTGGCAAAACTTTTGAACAGCTGTAAGGGCTTTTTGCTGCCATGTGGTATAGCATTCACCACCGAGACTCTGCAACTGATCCTACCGATTGTAAAGATATTTGAAGACCATTCAAAGATATTTCCACAGGAATTTCTGTTGTAATTATCACAGTTCTGCTTGTTTTGTTTTTTTAAACTTGTTTTATTAATAGAAACTCAGAATGTTGATAAATGAAAATAATTTACCAAGTCCATTTTGCATTAAAAAAAAAAAAAAAAAAAAAAAAAAAAATTTTAAAAAAAAAAAAAAAAAAAAGATATTGAGGGGGCAAAAGGAGCATGATTCCAGTTTACAACTAGCCGTTTCATGTCTTATTCTATAAGATTTTTTCTCAATCACAAACATACAACAACCTTGCCTTATAACTTACAGCTGACACAGTCAGTATTTTCTGTGCTGTGCCCTCCAAGGCCAAGACAATGTCTGTCAGCTCTGTGGGAGATTAATATGAACACTGAGCTGTTCTCTGACACCCTGCACTTAAAACAATTGAGCACCATTATTCCTGGCGAGGGTCACACAAAAAGGTTCTCGTTCGCTGATGTGCTTCTTTGGCTTTATATTTTGGAATGACCTGAAACTTTGCCCAGACACGTATATCAGCTGCCTTGTGAAATCATCGTGGCTTTTTTAGATCTAGGACGCTGTGTACTCGAGGAAGGTCCCCGGCAATGACCATCTGCTTCAGGAAATAGCTACACCATCAGAGAAATACTAAGCCAGCACTGGGGATACTGTATGATATCTGGCAAAGTGTCAATACACTGGCTCTAGCGTATTGCTTTTTAGTGCAGGTTTTGAAATTTATGGCTTTCTCCATATGACAAGAGAGACATATATAGAAAATCTGAGTAACCACGGAGACATTTAAACTTCTATAGCATGACATTACAACACACATTTTCTATACTTCGTAAGCTCAAAATGCATATAAGATGGCAATGAAATGGTTAAAAATGAAGGGATGGTTTGAATGAGCCAATAACATAATAAATTCAATAATAATAATTAAAAATATGTTTTTGGTCACATATAATCATCCTGGCAATATTTTTTTCTTTCTTTATTTTCTTTCTTGTTCTTTCATTTTTGATAATTCATTTGTTGACATTTGTTGGAGACAGTTTTGATCTTTTATGTACGTGCTCAATAAATAGATTTTTGTCACCAAAAATTCTTCCATAGTCACCAAAAATTCTTCCACAAAGTATGGCTCCAGCCATCTGCTGTCTCAGCAAACCTATTTATTCTCTGAGGGAGAGATTAATTATTCACAGACGAACACCACAACACCTGGATTTGGGATGGAAAATTCACATATCATTCCTTAAATAGACATTTGAAACAATTCCTTTGAAAAAACACAGATCCATGTCACTTAGGAGCTTGAGCTAACACCTATGTGTGTAATGCTTCCTGCTAAACAGACAAACTCGCATCTGTCTTTGTCAAGGTCCAGGTATTAGATGTCAGTCTAGTCTATGAAGAAATCTAACCCTGAGAAGATATACATAGCTTTCTTCCAAAAACATAGCTTTCTTCCAAAAAGACTTGTTTCATGAAGGACCCTGGTCCAGATCCCTGATCAAACTCAGCTACCTGTGATTTTCTAATGATCCTGAAGACATTGATTAGCATGCTCAGGTGTGTTTGATTAGGGTTAGAGCTAAACTCTGCAGGAAAGTGGATCTCGTGGGCCAGATTTGAGGATCCCTGTTTTATTGGGTGACGAAATAGCAGATAAACGTATAGTAAAGGAACTTATCACTTGGAAAAGGAAGTCTCAACTTACTCTCTGGTTTTGAGCTAGTAAAAAGAGATGAAAAGGAACTGGCAAGACCAAGAAACACTGTCATTATAAATATTAATGTAAGTATACCTTCATAAAGTGATGTGAAAGTTGTTTCATTCTTGAATTATTGCAGGTTTGCGTTGTTCATTAAATATTTGAATCAAGAAAAAGCTCTATTTTAAATACTTGAACAATATGTAAAAGAATATACATACAGGATAATAAGGAACAAAGCTAGAAACACTTAAGTAAATAAATAAAGGACAATCACAATGACCTTGGTTCTCCACCAAAGAAGCACTATAAAAGCACCCCCTCTGTTTGTCTTTGGTGGAATGAACCACTGACCTCCACCTGATCTGCTGAGAACATCACTGTAACTGTAACAGTGTAACACCATAACTACAGACACACCTCATCCGTAAGCACTAATCCACATCTATAAACAAAGACCCTTAATATAACTAAAGGCATTCTGACTCCCAAGGTGTCAAAAACTAAAGCACGGTCAAACTCCTCTAGCGTCACTATTAAGGTATCACTCGAATCACTTTATCAAAGGTGTGATAAAGTGCTTTAGTTAGTCAAAGTTAGTCGGCTTTATCAGGCCGACTAATTTTTTATTTGCATTAATTTGTATATATATATATATATATATATATATATATACAGATGTTTTTGAGCACCTAACATCACTAGAGATGCACTGATTGCAATTTTCTTGGCCGATTCCGATTTCTGATTTTTTTTGTAAGTGTGACCTGCCGATACCAATTTTTGCTGATTCCGATTTTCTTTCTAGGAACTTTAATTGACAGAAAACAAAAATCTACTTTTTTCAATGCAAATAAAAAAAAAAACATCATAAAATAAATTTTTAAACATTACAATTCCCCCAATCTGGACTAAGTTATAGATGTTCTCTCACTTAAACAACTCTCAAAATAAAGTGCTCTGTGTGACCGGAAAGAGGCAGAAATGAGTTGCTGTAATATAACAAAACAGATGTAATTTGCCACTATGTTTATAAATGGTCATTTTTTTCCTTAACCTTATTAAATGTGTCATCTTTCACATCAAATTCTTAAATTTTTTTCAATTAATTCAGCTAGAATAATAAGAAACTGTAGAGTTTTTACCATTCAAATGAAATCAGTATCAACAAACTCCATCTTTCCACTGCAGGAAACACAGAAGCTGCATCTGAAGTGGCATTAGATGTATGTACACAGACTGTTTGATGAAGCTGAGGTGCCATAAATGCATTTACACTGCAAAATTGCAAATGCATAAATAATTTTATAAGATTAATGTTTTAAATAATTTTTTGAACATGCAAATAAGAAATGTTGGGAAAAACACAATTGTTACTTTCAAATATGAAACCAAACCACCAGTAGGTGGCGGCAAATGACTGTTTTAATAAGCGAGTCATTTAGTCATTCATTCAACCGATTCGTTCAAATGACTGATTCAATCACAAACGAGAGAAGTGACTTGCTGCGTCTCAATGTGCCTATTTATACTACGCCCTTAAAGTATGTACTCTTTTGGTGAAGAAAAAGTACACACTTTTGAGTGTGTAGTAGAAGAGTTGGCAAGCTTTGGGACATACTATCACGTCACACAACTGCGTCTTTAACGGACGCTCTGTCGCATAGATACATGCACCCTGTCACTGTAAACTGGCCTGTCAAACATCTTGTCACAGTTAACATCCTCCACATTGCATTTCATGTAACTTCCTACCGTTTTGGAGAGAAAAAAATTAGCACATTGATCTGCCAGTCACGGGTCTTTAATGCCGAGAACTCCGCTCATATTTTATGCATAATGATGCATTTAAATGTTAACGACCAAACGGATGTTTATAAAAGTTTACATTGCTGTTGCAGATGAAATATAACACAGATAACATTAAATAAATATTTTTACCAGGTTAAATGGTTGAATATTAGTAACTTTTTCTAAGCCTCTCTACCTCCCCGCCGGTCGCACACATCCGCCATGTTTGTAGTTTTTAACGCGTTTTATTCGTGTTTGTAGTT
>NW_015639774.1:46153-79937 GCF_001515625.1 Sinocyclocheilus rhinocerous | reverse complement strand
ATTTCGGGCATTTGTCGGCGATTTCGCAAAACCTGTCGGCGAGTGAAAAATCGAGCTAAAATCGTGCAGTGTGAACTCGGCTTTAGCCTCTCTACCTAACTGCCGGTCGCGCACATCCGCCATGTTTGTTGTTTTTAACGCGTTTTATTCGTGTTTGTAGTTCTGGACAAAATCCTTCACCAAAGCGCAACGGATTGTGGGCAATATTAGCCATTAGAGTGTGCATGGATCCACACTTGCGTTTATAATTTTGTTCAGTGTAGTAACTCAAACCCCTTTTTCTAAGCCTCTCTACCTAACCGCCGGTTGCTCACATCCGCCATGTTTGTAGTTTTTAACGCGTTTTATTCGTGTTTGTAGTTCTGGACCGAATCCTTCGCCAAAGCGCAATGGATTGTGGGCAATATTAGCCATTAGAGTGTGCACGGATCCACACTTCAAAAATCGACCTGAAATAGTAGACCATCCGGGGACTTTTGGCATACTCTTTTCAACATACTATGCTTTGGGACACACTTATTCTAACCTCACATACTATTTAGGATGGATAGTATGAACATTGAGACGCAGGGATTGTCTTTATGAATGGATCACTGAATCATTGACTCACTAGATTCGTTCAAAAATGTGGATTCATTCAGTAGCGAAACGCCGCTGTGTGTTGCTGGGAGACACAAAACAGTTCTGCTGTGGTCACTTAATTTTAACTTCTTGTTTTTTGTTATACTATATTGTATAAAATAAGTGTCGCATTGCAATCGTGTTGATATTCAGGGAAACATATTATTGTGTAATGTTGCTATATGATATGTGATATATAGTACCTATATCATATAAATAAATAAATATTTTTTTCTACCACAGTATGTATCTATAACTTTCTGTGAGTTACTTTGTGTGTGCTGTTGCGCTCATTTGTTTTGATTTCTGCACGTCTCTCTCTCTCTCTCTCTCAGACATCTCGCCATTTATTTACACCGAACGAATGCAACAAAATCAGAATCATTATCGCACAAAAATTTTTGTTATTGACGTTTTAATCAGGTTTCTTGTCCGGTCGAGCAAGTAAAATTCTCTCTCACTTTCCCCTTTAAAAAATCTACTTGTCCCAGACGAGCGTTAAATCGAGCCCTGTGGTTCCCCCACAATTTACAGATAAAAGTACAGTCAGTCACTGTAATTTTTTGCAAAAGTTGACCAAAAAAGGCTATTACAAATGTGTTGTGGTGCATTCCATGTCTTGAATTCTGAAGCAAATATCTTTACAATACAATACCTTTATTTGAGGAACAAAATTAAACTTAAGGTTTTAATCACTGGAAACAATTCCGCAGTCACATCATTCAAAATGTCCATGCCCTGTGTATTGATGCCAAAGAAGTCTCATTGAGTCATCAAGTTTGTCAAAAAATGAAGCATAGGTACCTTTAGCGTCTTAACTGTATGCCTTGTGAGTGAGAACAGGTTCTCTTTTCTGCTTTTCACCTCTGCTCTAGCTTTGCATACTAATCTAGTTTCTACTTTAATCTTGGCATTGTGTACTACAAATATTGTTAGCACTTATGACAAATTGTTTGTGATATTCCCCATTGTAAGTTGCTATGGATAAAATAATTTGCTAAATAAATAACTATGCAAATGTGAAACTTAAAGTAATTCATATGACTCACTAATATCCCAAGCTGAATACTAATGACAGATTTTTCATTTTGGGGTGAACAGTTTCTTTAACTATAAATAATATACATGACAATGATCCACATCACTATAAATTGTTATACTGAATTAAATGTTTAGTCATAATAAAATGCAACATATTTTCACCACAAAATTTGCTATCAATCCTTTGGTGTTTGTCTTATTATGAGTTGGAAGACCTGACTACTTTAATTACACCACTTATTACAACAAATGTTAAGGCAACATGAACTTCATTAAATTACAACCAGCAATCGGCTATAAAAAAAATTATCTCTAGATTTGAAAACAACATTGATTTAGTACAAATTAACACATTTTGGTCTCTAAAAGCCCAGCAAATAAAATGCCTCTCTTTTGTCTGAAAGACTCCTTGTTCAAACCAGGCATGCAGGGGCATTGAGTAACACTGTTAACAAATTCATCTAAATCAAAAGTGACACTTGGGTTGATGGTCCAAGATGTCATCATAATTCATCACATACTGTTTATAATGAAGGGGCTGGTAACATAGAATAACAGCACATCTGATCCGCATCATTTGTGGCACTGTATATCGATTAATTCTGTGCTGATTAATTGAATCAAGCCACTGATGAGAAGAAATCTGTATATTCAAACAGTTTACCTTATAGTGTCATTTTTATTAAATTAATATTTGATACGCATCTTATTAAACAATAAAAATGACATGCAATATAGAGCTGTGCAGTTAATCGAAATACGGTTTCGATTTCGATTTCGGCCTCCAACGATTATGAAAATACAATAATCGAGATAAAACGATTATTCCTCCCCCTTTCCAGCAGCACGCTTTTGCTCCTCCATAAAAGCCCAATTTCACGGGCAAATCAGTAAAATCATGTAATGTGACTTTCGCAAAATTGGACGTGCTTGATTTATCAAAGTGTATTAGGTTTATTCATGTTTTTAAAAGCACGAAAGAGAACTTGCGCTGTTCCTCAGGAGGCTTTCTGTGCACACGCTCAGAGACAGAACAGAACACGCACATGTAAATTCATCTTTTAGCTTAAGGTGCGCGCCTAAACGGTCAAATACATGTAAAAATGTGTCAAAATGCGGCGCTTAGTGATTATGCATGTAAACCCTCGTCGGTTATGTAATATATGAACGTAAACAGTTGAGAATGAAACCATGTGCGTAACAGTAAATTGGATCCGTGCGGCTCTTAAAGTGACAGCAGCCTAATATTCCTGCTGCTGACTATGGGCTTCATATTAATCAAACAACAAAGGACAGAGAGAAAATCACTCACTGCTCTACACTGAAGGACTTTTGTAGCTTTAATAAGACACAAAGGAAGTTTAATTCTTACAGTGAAGACTATGCTATTTTATTTTACAATAAATTATGCAATTTCTGTAGACTGTTAGCTGACAACTTTAGACTTGCACTGTTAGTTTCATTAAATCTTTTTTCTATTGTATTTGTCCTTTCCTTTTTTTATTACTGACTGTTAAATTATTTTCAATAATTTTTGAGGACTTTCTTTTTGTTTTTTTACTCATATTAGTTACCCTAGTATTCTGCTGTGGTATTGAGACTTGTGAAATTTCGCTGGTCTCTAGAATGTAGATGTCATAGCAACTTTATTTACAGAAAATATGAAAATATTGATATATATTGCTATCTTTAAATAAATCTCTCATATAAAGTTTTGGTCATGTGGCCCACTCATAATCGTGATTACAATGTTGACCAAAATAATCATGATTATGATTTTTGCCATAATCGAGCAGCCCTAGTGCAAAATAGTAAATTAGGCCTATAACACCAGATTTGCACACTACAAAATCATCCATTCGAAATTCTACTTCATTAAAGAAAGGCAACTGAAGTTTGGATTCACATCTGTTGTGTGCAAATGGATCAGAAGTGTAAATCCTCAAACAGCCACACAAACAGATGCCTGCATTGTCTCTCCCTGACCTCCTCACATTCCTGCTAAGCTACTTACCCACATCAACACTGTTACCATTCCAAGCCAGATTACTAGTCAAATGAGATGTCATTCACTTCCTGGCCTAGCAGTCTTTCTCCGCCTCCCAAATAAGGCTGAGCTACCATAACAAAACTAAACGTTGCACAATGACACATCCAGGCAACAGATAGTCCTTGTTGGACATCCGAATGGAACAAGGACCAAATTGGATTTAATAAAGGGGAAATCGTCTTGTTGGTAGGTTAATGTGTAAAATGCTTGCTAATCCATTTTACCTGCAACCTTTTAAGCTTGGCTTCGTTAAACAGCAAAACATGCTTTGAAGTGTTGCATGTGTCACACCTCTGAACCAGGGCTATTAAAGGAAATAGTTCAGCCAAAAATTAAAACCGGGCCTCTATTTACTCATCCCTTGTATTATTGTATTGAGACGTTTGATGTTACCATATGGGTTAAAAAAGAAGAAAAAAATTCTAGGTGAACTATCCCTTTAACACAAACAGACTCATGCTACTACCTAAAATTAACTTTACTTTTTATCAGTAGTATATATTTTTATAAGCAGTATAATTATTTAGAGATAGCATATTTATACATTTTTATATCTTAGCCTATATTTTGGGGGTCAGTGAGTGAGATTTATTTAATACTTTTATTTAACAGGGACCAGGGTCGAAAATTAATGGGCGCTTGTAGCAAAAATTGTGGCAAAAATCACATTCATGACAAAGGGGTGGAAATCGCCCCTGTACAATTAAACTAAATCTATTATGGCTGCCATGATTAAAAGGAATTGGGTACATAAATGAAAAGTTACAGATCTGTACACATTCCATCAGATTGCCTTTTACATGTTGTTGTTTTTTTGCAGCGTAGAGTATTATAACCAATCACACACGTTTCTGTTGAGCTTATGAATGCAATGGCCAATGAGAGGTGTTTAGATTAGTCAACGAGTCTCTGTTTTATATATTTATATTTATACCATTTTAAACAGTTTGTTGTTATTGGTAACTGTTTAAAATATTTTGACTGCAAGTGATTGGTTAAATTTAAGTATCTGACATTAAAGACAAAACAGATGCAATTAATAAGGTAATTATAAAAATTGCCCTGCATGACGAATGTAAAAAATGCTCCTGGATATCAATACAAGGGAGCAAATATTGCCCCTTAAAGTAAAAGTTCATTTCTGACCCTGGCAGTCATACATTAAAATAATCCAAATTGACAGTAAAGACATAATGTTATAATGTTACCAAAAAATGTTCATCAAAAAATATCATGCTTTCAATAAAAATATTAAGCAACACAACTATATTTAACATTGATAATAAGAAGAAATGTTTCTGGAGTTCTCAAGGTTCATGTGACACTGAAGACTGGAGTAATGATGGTGAAAATTCAGCTTTGCCATAAAAGGAAAAAATTACACTTATATGTGACTCTGGATCACAAAACCTTAAGTCTTAAGTCGCTTGGGTATATTTGTAGCAATAGCCAAAAAAACATTGTACCCTCAGATTCCAGATTTTCAAATAGTTGTATCTCGGCCAAATATTGTCCTATCATAACAAGCTTATTTATTCAGCTTTCAGATGATGTACAAATCTCAATTTCAAAAAATTGACCCTTATGACTGGTTTTGTGGTCCAGGGTCACATATATTAATATATATACCATATACCATAAAAGACTTTTAAAAAATCTTACCAACCCCTATACAGCGAAGATAAGATGTATAATGCACCAAAAGTGAAGTCATCATGTGTGTGTGAGCGGGTGCTGGATTAGTCAGAATGCAATGTGTGCAGGGAAAGCTCATTTAAATTGGCTAATTGGGCTAATACCATGCAAGCATATGTTTAAGAATACATTAAAGTTTGCTATGCTGAATAACTCCTACTTGCATTTCTCTGTTATTATGTTTATGTCAATAGAAATATGCAAAATGCTTATTTTTGACTCTTGGACCACTCAAAAGTTAAACCTCTTAAAATTAGCCTAATAGAATTATGTGTAATCCCATCCAAACTGTCTGTTTGTCATGATCTTACTCATAATCTCTTGATTTAGATTATTTGGGTCTTTAAAATTTTCTGAAATGTTAAACATATTTGCAATGCCCAGTTTGACTTCATTTCAGTCATAACTGTCCATATAAGACATTCTTCACATTTAAAACACACAGTACAATTTTTTGTCTACATAATCTATTGATTAAGATCACAAGGTCATTACAGGCATATTCATCGGAATAAACACAAAGTAAACTTTCGAATAGACAGTGGATAATCTAATATACATTTTCTTATTACACTAACCAGAGTTTCCAATCAATCACTAGATAATTTGTACAACAGTTTCATAAATGAATGGAAAATATTTTCAAATTTCTCAACTAAAACTAAAATCGAAATTGTGATGTGGCTTAGTACACTTATTAAATCGCAAAAGACTGTGATTTATTATTATTTATTATACTTGACTCAATTTAATAAATATACTCTGCGCTGCAAGTTTCAGAGTGAAGCACAGCACTGTGTTCATTTACATGTGTGCTGCTCATGATGCATTGTTTTCAGCATCTCAGAGACTGGCTTTCTAACATATGTCTAAATATCTAAATATCAAAAAGATCAACCTAAATATAAGTTACACCATCAAAACTATGGTTAGATCAAGTAAGGTAACAAGTCTTTTTACAGTGAAGTGTATGCATGCAGAAGGCTGAGCACAGGCCGAACTGACCACTGCGGCCCTGTGAGGTGAACAACACTGGAACTAATTCTCAGCGATTACTTAGAGGTTCCCAGTGGCACACCACACTCTGACCAGCTCTTGAACGTTACATTACCATCACAAAACCATCCAAACTGTCCAGAAGAAAAGAAATGTGCTTAAAGAGGATTCAAGGAATTCCAACGGAACTCCAACACGTCACGTCCACATAAGCAGGAACATGTATTTTATAGCAGCTTTAAATAGTTAACCTGTTGCTCTTCTCTGTTTGCTGATTGCTGTCTGATGCAGACGTATAGATTAAGGGTAACGATAAAGCACTGACAAAGGCACCTCTTTATCAGACAGTACAGCCAACTGATGCTATTTACAGCCACACAGGCATCTCCTGATTATATGTCTTCAGTTTCAATGAATGGCATGCAAACATTGCCATTTAAATTAAAATTGTTACTTGTTGAACATAGTTGCTAAATAACCCTTTGTGTGTAGGACATTGCATCCTTTCTATACAGCTGTTTTTGTTCAGCTGTTAAAGTGCTGTTTCTTTTAAACATTACTGTTAAACACGGTTTTGTTTTCACTGTGAATATTTATAAAATCAAAACATTTTAAAAACACAGTATAGAATGTTATGCATGGTCTGCACAATTTTACACAGCCGGTTCCTAAAACTGAAGTGTGATTTCTGCACACCCTAGTTTTATAAGCAGAACTGCAAAACAATTATTGTCTTCAGACAAGTTTCCTGAACACAGCCTTCGTCTGCAATTGGTCAGACACACAGATCCAAAATCATGGATCAGTACGGAATGGAATGGTTAAGCAACGAGACCGTTCTCATTGCTTAGCCATTCCAATCTGTGCTAATCCGGCCCGGCCGGTAAGAATTTCTACTGTGGAGCTGATAACGGTTTGTAATCGTGGCATGCTGAACTAAGCTCAAGTGGAAATTGTTTGTTACCATTCTTAGAATCATTGGGCTCGACGAACGTTTGGCTATTGACTCAACTAATAGCATGGTTTTGGGGGGCGAAACTATCTGTGTGTCTGACCAATTGGAGACGAAGGATGTGTTCAGGAAACTTGTCTGAAAACAATAGGCTAATTGTTTTGCAGTACTGTGAAAAAGCAACTAAAGATGCTGTTGTTAGGCTGGTTGGGATGCTCAAGCAAACAAATGAATGGTTTAAAATCAATGTTTTGCACAAATCCACCTACCAATGGTTAGAAAACACTATATACACTACAGTTTTAATACTGGTTGGATCACAATGGTGAATAACACTAGCTGAACAAAACTAGAGAATGTTTTCAAATACTACAAGAACTAAGATATTTAGAAAAAGGAAATAAGAAGTGTGATAATGTTGGCTGGAGTACATTACACAACTTTTACAGGCATCATACACTGAGGATCACACTACGAACAACAAACCCAAGAAGAAATATGCGCATTCTTGCTAGTCGACACATGACAAATGAAAATATCTGTGTTCTAAAATCGGCTCAAAATATCAAACATGTCTGATATTCTCAGACCTGATGGAATCATAGAATCTGAAGCTAAAATTGGAGTCTGTGCCCATCATACACTACACAATTTTCTGTTAAATCTGTCAACTCCGACTGCCGAAAATCTGCAGACTGGCGCTGACTTTCGGCAACTTGCGTTGATGCATCCAGACTGCAAATTAATTTACTGCAAAAGTTGTGAAGTGTATTCCAGCTATTGGTTAAATTAATGTTCTTTTCTCTTTTTTATAACTTACTGCCCATGTCTGAAAGTTTGGAAGGAAAAAAAATCAACAATTCACAAAGGTTTTTAGAGTTTTTTTTCTTTCTTTCTTTTTCAACTGACACAAGGTCAGATATTCAAGCATGTTTGAAAATGCAATCTGTGCCGATGCATTTCTACTATCCTTTTTTTCACATCACAATGGACAAAATTATTCATCCAAACAAAACAAACCCTCCAGCCAAATATATTATGAGTAGTGGTCTCATATGATGCATGAAGGTCTTCATTTGTTTCTGAATAGAAGGACATAAAAACCATAAATATACATCACTGGTTGTAATAAAGTGCATATTACAGGAAAACTAATAACTCTGTTACATTTGATGTCTCTTCCAACGAATGGTCTTTGCAGAATCAGACATCGTCGACATGTTTGGATACAGCAAGTCTTATCATTGCTTAAACCAGGATACATCCATTGAATCTGGTTGCAAAGTGTAAGCAAACTGGGTGATCACACGTGTCGCATTTGAACAATGTTACAAGACATGAGCTTCTACCACACAGTTTTATTTATTACAAAAGCACACAGCTGTTAGCATTAACCGCGCTGTTTCACGCTGCACACTTCAGATAAAAAAATAAATTAAAAAAAACCTTGTTAATGTAAGCTGAACAGAACATTAATGCGCATCCATACATTACTGGATATAAGGCGAGAATTCAGTTCAGAATTCAGTTCAGTTCAGAATTCAGAGATTCAGTTGCTCGACTTACCTTCCAGATCCAGGCCATTTTAAGACTGAATAAATAGCTCGCAGTGCTGAAGCGCTCGTCTCAATCTATAGACGAAAAGACCAGTATTGGCTGTTTAATGATTTATTTATATGCGCCATGGATTTCCGACGTTGGTGTGGCAATAATGAAACACATCAGTGCATATTGTAGAGTACCGTTATTCATGCTCTATTCCCTGATCTACAGAGCTCGGGTTTACGTGCGCTGTTATTGGTTCATAGCTACGAAAGCCCCGCCCCCTTCATCATATGACTGATATTTCATTCCTGTGCTATTCAGCGCACTGTAATGTAAAGGACGACCAGTGTTGGTGACAGGAATGAACTTCACTATTGTTAAAAAGAGTATTCATGCGGTAATAATAAGACAATCATTGTCTGTTCATAAGATTTACTTTAATGTTACTTGCATTTGTGCATATGGAGGTACATAAGCTCACTGTATAATTATTGCTTATAAATAGGCTACACAAAATACACTGTTTTGTCAGGTAACCTAACAATTAAAAAAAATATTAACATAACTTAATAAATGTGCTTACGGAAAAAAAGGTTATATAAAAAACTTTAGGATTTAAAGGGATAGTTCGCCCAAAATTGAAAATTACCCCATGATTTACTCACCCTCAAGCCATCCTAGGTGTATATGACATTCTTCTTTCAGACGAATACAATCGGATGTTGTATTAAATAATGTCCAGGCTAATCCATGCTTTATAATGGGAGTGGATGGTAGCCCAATATTTGAAGTAAAAAAAATTGCACCCATCCATTATAAAAGAAGTCCACACAGCTCCGTGGGGTTAATAAAGGCCTTCTGAAGCGACCCGATGCACTTGTGTAAGAAAAATATCCATATTTACAACTTTATAAACCTTAATCTCTAGCTTCCGCTAACTGTCGTACGTACGTTCACAAGAAAGTGGCATCCAGATAGATAGATAGATAGATAGATAGATAGATTCATGCAAATAGCTGAACAATTCAAGATGCTCATGAATATATATGTGACTGATACATTATAAAAGATATAAAAGTTTACATCAACTATAATATGTTGTTTTCAACAAATGCTTAGCATCTAAAACTCAAAGGAACCATTTGTAAAAGCAATTGTGTATGTAACTTAATATAAAATACCATAAAAATAAAGGTGTATAATGAAAATAATAAAAAAAAATGGTGAAAGTTTCAATGAAATGTGCAAATGTGTACTCAAGCTAAACTAGGTCACAGTAACATGAAAGTGAAAATTGTGGTTGATTCTAAATGATTACACAGCATTCAAGGTCAAGAAGTGCGCAGCACAATGCAACTCTGGCTCTGTGTTAATTCAGGCATTGTGAGGTTTTGTGAGATGGATTCTGAATGATGATCTCTCTTGGGATCTGTAATTCTCTGCCTGTGCTGACAGACTCAACAATGCAGCTATGCCAGAGAAAGTTCTTTCTTAACCAAAAATGCTAATTTCTGCCATCATCTGCTCAACCAAGCAGTTCAAGAACTGTGTGAATTTCTTTCTTCTGTTGAGCACAAAAGAAGATATTTTGAAGAATGTTTGTAACCAAACAGTTGACAGTAGCCACTGACTTCCATGGTATAGAAAAAATACAACATTTTCACTTTTGTGTGAAATATCCCTTTAAGTTTTCAAGCATTTCATAATAAAATAATGCTTGGGAATGCTCATATTATCAAAATATTTCCAAAGGCTACTTTGCGCTTTGTATATGTCAAAATGTCTGTCTTGGTGAGTTTTCACTAAACACAGTCCGTTATGTTTTTAGTGAAAATAAACAGTTTGAAAAGTAATCAAATGCTAGTCAGTATCATTCGGCAAAGTTTTGCTTAGGGCCCCCAGAAGTCTAGGATCGGCTCTGTTTACATCTGCAGTAATGCTAAAACACAGCTATGACCTCTTCACTGAATAGATGTATCACTGCGCACTCCCATTCTCAACCACTATTTTCCTCAGCCTTAAAGGAACAGTTCTCCCAAAAATGAAAGTTTACTCACCTTTTAGTATTTTAGCCAGAAGCAACAGTTTGAAGTTAAAAATGTCTTAATGATTAATTTCTTTATTACAGACATCCAGCTGTAGATTATTTACATTACTTGTGTATTTATTCTTTTAAAGGGATAGTTCACCTAAAAATGAAAATTCTATAATTTACTCACCCTCAAGTTGTTCCAAACCTGTATGAGTTTCTTTCTTCTGTTGAACACAAAAGAAGATATTTTGACGAATGTTGGTAACCAAACAGTTGACGGTAGCCATTGACTCCCATATGAAAAAAGTCTATGGCTATCGTCAACTATTTGCTTATACCAACATTCTTCAAAATATCTTCTTTTGTGTTCAGCAGAAGAAAGAAACTCATACAGGTTTGGAACAACTTGAGGGTGAGTAAATGAAGACAAGATTGTTATTTCTGGATGAACTATTCTCGTAAGGGAAATGCAGTTCAAATGTTTTAATGTTTATAATGTTTTTGAAACTAGTCTCTTAAGCTAACCAAGGCATTTGTTTGATTAAAAATACTGCAAAAATGATAATATTGTGAAATATTACTACAGTGTTTTTAAAAGTGTTGGCTAATTCTGATAGGCTTTTTAGGAAACAACCCACAATCCCATGAAGCATTGCAAATGACATAATCAAATTAAAAACATTGGTGAGATACAAAACTATTCATTTAAAGTTGTTGAAAATGTCTACAGAAACAATATTTTTTTCACCACGAATTCTACTATTAAAGGGGTCCTATTATGCTCTTTTACAAAATCTTGACACATCTTTAAAATTCAAATACATTATTTTCTATGAGTGTAGGCACACCGGCGGCGCCGCTCGGCGTCTGTCCGCGGCGCCCAGCTACGTCGTGTTGTACTTGTAAGAATTGTTCTAGACATGCCGAAAATTTTACGCTACAGCACAGCAGCTTTTCTTCTTCGTTTTCTCTGATGCAACTCTGCAGCAGCACTTCTTCTTCGTCGTCTTCATTCGAGCACTCACTCAACCAAGCGTTCTAACCACAACCTCGCCCCTCCCCACCCCCCAACCATTCGAATTTCTGTAGGCGGGAATTATTTTTAATGATATTCTAATGAGCCGCTTTGTGATATCACAAAGCCCGGAAACCAACGCTGTAGTCCGAGCCGTTCGTTGTAGTTCTTGAAAAGGGATTTATAGAAATGTTCAATTTCTATATTTATATTAGAAATATCTCCCTTTGGAGTGGACTTTGAGATTTGTAACTTTCTAGATCTTTTTTATGCCCAAACATACACACTACACACTGACTAAAATTTAAAAAGTGAAAAAGCATAATAGGACCCCTTTAAACAATTATTTTAAAAATAAGTTGAAATCGCTTTCTTTTTTCTTTTTCTCTTTTTTAATCAAGTTTTTAATCAAAAGGTTATAATTCAATCTTCCAGTGAAATGACAGACTTCCCTCCGATGATGCATGCAGGATTTCTCTAATCATTTAGTCTGCTTAAACCCCGCCCCTTTCCTACAACTGACTGCAATCTCTCATCCAGATTTCCCACCTACAATTCAGAAGTCCCCAGCCTACAATTTATTTTTCGATAATCTGTTTCACAACAAAGAAAGAAAAGATCTGTTGTTACTTCAGTTACATCACAATTTTAAGGTGCATGGACAACCTCATGTTCATTGCCCATTATACTCAGATGGCCCTCCCTTGACCTGCGGGACGGCATTCCATCCAAAAAGCCACTATCACTGCCTTGACTTCTACAATGTAAGTGCTAAAATCTTTAGTGCTTCCTTTTTCCAGCTGTGCAGCATTAAAACACCAGTTCCAAGTCTCTTTACAGGAATAAGGTTTTTTTAGCAACCACCCGAGAGTCACAAAAAAAAACTGTAAAAAAACAAAAAAACAATTATATGTTAGGAAATGCATACACTCACCTCTCTACCCAGCATATACCCCTCTGTTAATAAGCAGATAAAATTCCCCATTGTTAGTCACTTCTCAAGCCAGAACTACTAAATCATAAGACAGAGTAGTTTTAGCATACACTTGTTCCAATTTTCTCTTTGGCTGAACAGTGCCTTTCATCATTCTGGGTTGCAACAAAAACATATAACTTTTAAGAATATTAAAATAGGAATTTATCAAATGAATAAAAGTGTCATAATAATTTCCATATTCCATAAACACTTTCATTACCACTCGTATAACTAAACATTCAACGACAAACATTGCCATCACAAAATGTACAGAATAAGACATGTAGACTAACATCTAGCTGACCAGCGTGGCTGTATGTGTGCTTTTCTCTTGTATACCAGAGAGAGAGAGAGAGTGAAGCTGTGAGCTGTATTAAACAGGCCTCAGGCAAGCTTAATAAAAGCTCACTTAATAACTGTAGATGAGAGGAAGGCAACACGGGGGAAAAAATTGGACAGTTGGACATCTGCACAATTTTTTTTGTTTGTTTAGATTTTGTGGCCATTTCATTTTTTATATAATTTTATTTTTTTGAAAATTATATTTGGGTTTCAATGATATTTAATAATATTTTGTGCATGTTTTAATGTGGGTTTGGATTCTTGAATAAAGAAACATGCATTATCAAGCAATTGATCAAATCAAAATCAGGTATAGCAGCTACAGATAAAGCAGATATTCAGAGTGAAGGCATTTATCAAACTTTGTGGCCTGAAGTAGTTGTATATTTGGTGGTGGAAAACTGGATTATCCAATAAAGAGGGTAAATAACTGTCACTTTGAACTTTGCTTTGAAGTGCTCTAATTACACTAATTAAGACTGCATCTCTAATCCATCAACAACAATTAAAGGGATAGTACACCCAAAATTAACATTCTGTCATCATCTACTCACCCTCATGTTGTTTCAAACCCGTATAGCTTCTGTGGAATGCAAAAAGAGACGTTTTGAATAATGTGCTAGTTGCTCTTTTCCACGCAATTACAATGAATAGGAACTGAAGCTTTGAAGCTTCTATAAACATGCAATATTCTTGCAATCATTCTATAAAAACTAAATCTAACGTTTTCTGAAGTTATACTCTTTGGGAGAGAAGTAGCAATTTCTGTGATCAGAATGCATAATGCAGTTGTTCCAAGATTAGCAGGGCTGTGACTCAGCCATAGTGTGTTATTGATTTTATACAACAGTATAGGAAACAAGAAGTTAATATTGACTTACTTCTACAATATAGACATTGCCATTTATTCATTCATTCATTCATTCGTTTGTTTTTGCTCCGCCAGTGAAAATAGTTCCAAATGCAGCCAAGCCAGAATGAACCACACCTCTGAGCAACACACAGTAGTTGAGTTTCAACCATGAATATATCAGTGTTTTAGAATGAATTGCTTGAGTGAATTGTTTTTATTTGATAATAAATGTATAACCAATTTACATGACATTATTCGCTTACACGTCCATCAAAATGCAGTACATTAGATCTATGGCATCATGATATAAATGTTTTAAAAGCTTTTCAAACCAAGAAGTAATTTGTTATGGTTCATTTCAATCTTCAATATTAAATATTGATTGATAATAAATGCCACATTTGGTTGCCATATCTATATAGCCTAATTTTTTTAGTAAGATTAACTTTCATACCTTAAGACTTACAAAGAATGTCGTCCAAATCAATCCAAAACGTTCTGCTATAACAGCAATTTAAAAAACTGTATTTTTTTCCTCTTATTTTTAATGATTTTTAGTAAAAGCAAGAATAATAGTTATAGTGTTAGTAATATTTCAAGATTCATATTACTTGATTATCCATTTATCAATTTTCAGAAAAATCATGTTAAAATGTATGTATCAGACATGACACAACAGGCTTTTGAGCATATACATATATTAAGACAAATTATTGGGAAATTACAAACATTAATAAGAAATTATTCTTTGTGTCACCGGCAGTAGTCGGTCTCTGTTCTAACCTAACATAATATTAGCGGTCACAATGAGCATGTGTGTTATAGTAAAGCAGTGCAGGCACAATTAATTATTTTTGGTGATGGTGCTATCATGGTAACTTTGTGCATCTAAGACATATTTATATCTGTTCAAAAAAGACCATGTCTTCTAAAGGCCTACAACGTACAATGTATGCTACAATTTAAACACATTATATGCGTTAATACAGATTTTTGTGAATTTTGTCATTTTAAAATGCAACTCCGCCTACATCATCATCATCATGCAATGTCCAAGAATTTTATAGCATTATGTCAACCACAGCCAGACTGCTATGCCAGGACACACACCAACAGTACACATTTTCAAACTATGCTTAATCAAACATACCTGAACTCATCAGCTCATTAGTAGAGACTCCAAGACCTGAAATGGATGGGTCAGAGGGCGACATCCAAAATGTCATCCAAGACTTATTTTGAACCACATGAACTGACAATACGTCAGACTAACTAAAATAAACCTGGCTTACAGGTGCATCTCAATAAATTAGAATGTCGTGGAAAAGTTCATTTATTTCAGTAATTCAACTCAAATTGTGAAACTCGTGTATTAAATAAATTCAATGCACACAGACTGAAGTAGTTTAAGTCTTTGGTTCTTTTAATTGTGATGATTTTGGCTCACATTTAACAAAAACCCACCAATTCACTACCTCAACAAATTAGAATATGGTGAGGTAGTGAATTGGTGGGTTTTTGTTTTTGGCTCACATTTAACAAAAACCCACCAATTCACTACCTCAACAAATTAGAATATGGTGAGGTAGTGAATTGGTGGGTTTTTGTTTTTGGCTCACATTTAACAAAAACCCACCAATTCACTACCTCAACAAATTAGAATATGGTGAGGTAGTGAATTGGTGGGTTTTTGTTTTTGGCTCACATTTAACAAAAACCCACCAATTCACTACCTCAACAAATTAGAATATGGTGAGGTAGTGAATTGGTGGGTTTTTGTTTTTGGCTCACATTTAACAAAAACCCACCAATTCACTACCTCAACAAATTAGAATATGGTGAGGTAGTGAATTGGTGGGTTTTTGTTTTTGGCTCACATTTAACAAAAACCCACCAATTCACTACCTCAACAAATTAGAATATGGTGAGGTAGTGAATTGGTGGGTTTTTGTTTTTGGCTCACATTTAACAAAAACCCACCAATTCACTACCTCAACAAATTAGAATATGGTGAGGTAGTGAATTGGTGGGTTTTTGTTAAATGTGAGCCAAAATCATCACAATTAAAAGAACCAAAGACTTAAACTACTTCAGTCTGTGTGCATTGAATTTATTTAATACACGAGTTTCACAATTTGAGTTGAATTACTGAAATAAATGAACTTTTCCACGACATTCTAATTTATTGAGATGCACCTGTATTTGGTAAACTTGTTTTATGAAACAGGCCCCAGGGGAGTTGTGCTATGTCGTCATAGCTCTGTGTTGAGTAGTGTTAGAGAAGTTAGTCAACACAGACTGTTGGAAATAATTTGACATCAGTTTAAAGGGCAGTACATTTACATTTTCCAGTATGTTCACAAACAACCAAAGGACAAGTAAAATGGTAGAGGGATGACGGGCATGAAAGTAATATATGCTGCCCTCATGTGGCAGGCAGAGGAAACACAACCACTGCCACCGACCACTTCAGGTGGGGGATTTATTTGGTTGATGATTTGGTTGAAAAGACTTATTTGGTCGATGTTTCTCTCTGTAGACTACTTCTCTACAGGACATCACATGTACATCACAATGATCATCAGGAGTCTCCTTCCATTTTTAATATTTTTTTTTTCTAATAATTTTAATCACTTTTATTATTTAAAAAAAAAATTTCAGTTCATTTAAACATTCCTGCTAATATTAAGTCATAAGACTACAAGTATAATTATTAGAATCCGAAATTTAAAAAAAAAAAAAAGAGAATAAATATAGCATGTCACACTAAAGGAAACTGCTTTGTTATATAATTAAGCAGAGTAAAATTTCAATTTTAATTGATCACATTTTCTGTAACTTTGGCATTGGTAATAAGAAAGGGGAAGGTGGATTTGGCTTGGTCTCTGAAGGGACCATTACAAGGATGACCTTCAGGTGGCTCTGAAATTTGCAGCAAAGACTGAGGATATGCAATGCATCAGCCTTGTATGTAGGCTGTGCTCTCTGTTACAGTTTTCAATTAATAATATTTTAGATTAATGAAAACATTACAAATACCTAATTGGATAAATAGCTTTTAATTTGTCCTAAATCCTTATTTGAGAAACCACTTTCAACAAACATCATAAAAACTGTCTTTTATCTAGACTGTTCTTTCTAAACCAGTTCCTGTAGAGGTGACCCTGACAGTAAAGATCCTCAAGCTGACCTCACATCATTAAGCTGCTGGACTGACTGAACCACCCTGACCACTACATAATGGTCTTGGAGCACCTTTCACCCTCCGAGGACATGCTTGTTTTTTGGGAGCACTACAGCAGCCTCTTTTTTGGGAGCACTACAGCAGAAGTGAGGAGTTCACAAGGCAAACCATTGAAGTGGCTGTCAGGTGGCGTTCCCAGGGGTCTTACATTTGGGACATTAAGATGGAGAACCTCCTTTTCAACAAGGACACTCTGGAGATCAAACTGACTGCTGAAAAGATCTTCTTACAATAACTATTATGGTATAGTACTTAAACTCGATTGACACCATATGAGTTGCTGTCATAACCAGCAATTTTAATCTCATGAATGAAAGTAATGAGAAAGATGTTTGTTGAAAGAAGTTTTAGTTTTCCCAGTGATCCATATGCTAATATTTTATGAAATATGTTTATTTATTATGTTCTAAGAATTGTGCCTCCCCTTTTTATGCATGTTTTTTGGCTGCTGTTTGTCTTTTGAGGGGATGTCCGGTCATGCTATTGCAGGGCCACTATCCTGCAAAGTTTATGTCAAATCCTAATTAAACACACCTGAAATCACTAATAAGGTCTTCAGGAATATTAGAAACTTCCATACAAGTGTTTTGGAGCAAAACGCAGCAGGACATTGGCCCCCCAGGAGCAGGATTGGACACCCATGTTCTATTGTGTAATGGTATGAAATTTCCCAATCAAATCTGTTATAAGTGCAGTAAATTTCGGGGGAGATGATTTCTGTTTTTGTTTCAGGTCCCATTCACATGGAGAAGAGGGCACAAGCATGGACACACGCTTTAGCGTCTTGCAGGACTGGCAGGCCTTGAATTTACATGGAGCTATGACTTGAGATGAAAAATTGTACAGCTTGAAAAATTACTTGCATAGGGATGTCTGTTCTTGCCTATAAATCTGTTCTGACTCAGGGTGCTTTTTCATAGTTGTTTCAGCCTGAGATCTACACGGTCGGGTAACCCCACTGCTCAAAAAACCTACACTTCACTTGTTGAAAGTTACAGGCCCATCTCTCTCCTCCCTTTCACAGCAAAATCACTCAAACGCATTGTTCTCAACCAAGTGTCTTCATTCCTTTTACAGTACAACCAGCTGAACACTAACCAATCTGGTTTTAAATGGTTTTAAATTCATCTGAGAGTCCAAATCATCAGTTCTCATTCGACTAGATTTATCTGCTACTTTCAACATTGTTAATCATCAATTCCTTTTGTCCACACTCTCATCACTGGGCATCACCGGAACTGCACTCCACTGGTTTGAGTCTTACCTCACAGGTACGTCCTTCAAGGTTGCTTGGGGAGGAGAGGTATCCAAATCACATCAACTGATCAATGGGGTTCCTCAGGGATCAGTTCTTGGACCCCTCCTCTTCTCTATATACACTACTTCACTGGGACCCATCATACAGGCACATAGTTTTTCTTACTATCGCTATGCTGATGACACACAGCTCTACCACTCATTTCAACCAGATGATCCAATGATACCTGCACAGATCTCAGACTGCCTGGCAGGCATCTTGGCATGGTTGAAAGAACATCACCTGCAGCTCAACCTGCAAAGACGGAGCTTCTCGTCTTCCCTCCCACTCTGACTCTATAGCATGATTTCACCATCCAGCTAGGTTCATCAACAATAATCCCATCGAGTTCAGCCAGGAATCTTGGGGTGATCCTTGATGATCAGCTGACCTTGAAAGATCATATTGCAAAAGCAGCATGATCTTGCAGGTTTGCTCTACAAAACATTAGAAAGAACAGACCATTCCTAACAGAACATGCAAAACAGCTAGGCTGGACTATTGCAATGCTCTTCTGGCTGGACTTCCAACATGTGCAATCAGACCTCTGCAAATGATTCAAAACGCAGCAGCACATCTTGTTTTCAATTCTTGTTTTCAAGCCCAAGACAGCCCATATCACACCTCTTCTCATCTCTTTGCACTGGCTTGATGATGAATTTCTTGTTGTATTCCTCAATTGTAAGCCACTTTGTATAAAACGTCTGCCAAATGAATGCAAATGTAAATGTAAGGTCACTGCTTGAAATGCACTAAGCTTCCTGCCGTGAATGACCAGGTTCAAAAGGTTCCTGTTATGGCCACTGCAAAAATCCTCGTGAAGGCCACTCTAAAGTTTCGCTACTGCCCCAAAACCCACTGTGGTCAGAGAGGTCTGTGGCACAGGCACCATGGAGGTTCCTGTCTCAGGGCATCCTTTGATAGCTGCCCTGGTCACACAGCTCTCTGTCCCAGCCTGGAAGGTCCTGTTGATGCAGCCATTACATTTCCAGAGCTTCTTGTCTTTTGGTCCCTGCAGTACTGGAGCTTCCTGTCAACACATCTCAAGGTGTCTTGGCCACCACAATTCCAGAACTTCCCAAAAGTTCTTGTCAGGATCAGCAGGCTCACATACTTTCTTGTCATATCCACTCTTGTGACACCCCAGAGATTAATCCCATTGCCATCCCTGAAGTCCAGCCAAGGCTGCCCAGTATTTCTTGTAGCTCCTGCCAGAGCTGGTGTCTAAGACTGCTCCTATCCCATTATCTTAATTTCTCAACCTCTCTGGTTCCAGAAGTTCCTGCTAAGGCTGCCTGGGTTTCTGTCACAGTCGTTCTAGAGCAGGGGTCTCGCATGCGATTTATCGTGCAGCCCTAATTCTGACTTTCTGTCCATGCATCAAAGAGTTTTTGTTCACCATGAAAGTAAAACCTAAGTCCTTTGAGGCCTTTTGACTTCACTTCTAACTTGCATTTCTATGAAAAGAGTGAGAGACTGCAGAATGACATGATGAGACATAAAAATCACTGAAAATTTGTGTAGTCAAAAAGGAAGAGTGTTCACTAACTTTTTCTGAAATTTGTTATTTAGTGTATTTATTACTTTGGTTACCTTCCCACATAGCAATTTTTTTCTGGCCCAGCTTTGGTCCACACAAACCATTTTCCCTCTGCCCACATACCGCAAAGATCTGGATTAAAGACAAGGGCCACACCAGACGTTTTCCTCTTTTGTTTTTTATCCGCCATCTCTATCTTTCTGTCGCTCGGCTCGGCTAATGTCCGTCCCATGCACTGAACGCGCTCTCCTCCACATCACGAGTAGACACGCCCCTTATTGCTGATTGGCTACAAGTTTGTTTTGCGATTCGGCCCGAATCAATTTTCTAAAGTGTTTTTGAAAAACCACTTACTCTGCCTTTAATATGCGAAATTATTGCATTTTGTATTTCTTTTACAGCAATTGCCATTTTTTGTTAAATGTTTTGGTAATTTAAACACAAACTATACCAATAAAGTACATTTAACTGAATAGAAAGTCATCCTTAAAATCCACAAATCATTGTAACTGTACAATAAAAAAAGTATTGCATTTAAAAAGGTTTTATTTTTTATAAAGAACAAATCAACCAAATCTATCTTATACATAATGTAGCTATTATTACGCAACATGTAACGTTACTAGTACAAAAACTTTTGGTATATTTGGAGAGATGCTGAAATGTACAATATTTACAAAGGACACTAAACATTTATACAGTATACAGTCTAACTTATAAGAGAAACGTAACAGACAGACAAGTGTAAACTTAATCACAATAATTTATTTATTGCAGTAATGTCAAAAAGCAGTACCACAGCAGTTCAAATGATGATGTGTTGCAGTCGCAGCTCTCTCAGGTGGAATATAATAGTTTAGTGTGAGGAGCAGGGCATAATTTAAGTTGTTAAACGCTGACAATATCCCAATCCACTCCGTGAAGGTGCGCATTTCTCATACAAACACACATCACTGTAAACACGGCATGTCGCAATCTATGACAAAACCCGTGAGAGCCAATGAGCGTTTGATATCACTGCCGTAAAACTTGTTGTAAAACTTCTTGAAATGGCAAATTTTGCAATTGTTACTATTGCTGTGTCTCATTTAGAAGGCTGCGCCGTACAGAACCTATAGGATGTTGCGCATGCGCGACTGAACGAACCACTCCCCGAGACGACTCGTTCCTCCCGAGTCACATTAAAGATTCGTTCAAAATGAACGAATCGTTCAAGAACGACCCAACACTAATAGTTACAGAGGAAGGAGATAAATATCGCTGAATTTGAGAATTTGGATCTGTTCCTCACACAAAGCATCACATGGATACTGAAGATTTGGATAAAATTCAAATACTTTTATGATCATTTTATTGAATGCTTGTGCATTTACAAGTATACTACTAGTACACTGATATTTGTATACTTGCTACATAAAGTATACTTAAAAATATACTTGAACTTTACTTAAGTATACTTAATAAAATAAACTTGAAGTATACTACTTTTTGGTAAGGGTCTCTCTGTAAGGATTATAAGATTATTTGTACTGAGAATAATCATTTATAATTAAGTGAAGTTTAATGCAGTTTACAGATTTACTAATTTGCTTACTTTTGAAATGATAACTCATTCTGTTTTGACTTGCCATTTCAAAGATTATATTTAAACAATCCTACACTTCATTGAAATTTCTGTGATCATTTAACCTTTATCATGCAATAATTTATTTATCTTGTTGACCATGTGTCACATAATATGCTGTCAGTTCACAAGCCTGATTTGGGCCACACTCCTCCCACCAACAGTCGGCCCTCATATTGTTTGCCGTGATCCACACTGTGCCATCATTGCCAGACATGGCCCAGCTCTGGCTGAAAGAGTACATGCCATTGCCGACAGGAGGCCAGCAGTGCCAGCTTGAGGCCACATTCGGGCCAAGATCGCTTGCTATGTGGGTTGTTACTGCTAAACATAAACAAAAACTGCATCAATCACTGGCGACATCATACCAGACCAACAAAATGATTTCTGTGAAATGGGAGAACTTGCAAATTCTGTTCAAGGTTCTTAGCAGGTGAAAACAAGTAATGCAACCAGATGGCATCTCACCACGAGTCATCAAACCTGTGCAAAGCAGCTGGACCCGGTCTGCACTGACATTTTCAAGAGTTCATTGACTCATCCTGAGCTTTCAGTCTTGTTTCAAACAGACTACTGTCAAACTGTGGTCACTTCTGTCCTCTTCTGACAGTATCATTCATGAATCCTTGGACCCTCTGCAGCTTCATACTGAACAAATAAATCAATGCATGGCACCACTTCTCCAACCTTGCAAGCGGTCCTTGAGCTGTTCATACATATACTGGGATGTGTGTACTGATTTATTGCCCACAGCTCCACCTTCAACACTATAAATATGTCAAAAAAGATCTTAAAACTCCCAGAGCTGAGTAAATCTATCTCAAACTGGGCACTTGATTTTTTTTATCAGGCAGCCTCCAGGTGGTCAATATGGTAAACATAATAACAGGAGTACTTAAAATGTGACCCACTTGGTCATTTATTCATCCTTGTCTTATGATATACAGTATGTGTGTGTTTCTTAGGTTACATTTCCAGCTTCGGTAAGTTCAATCAACAGCATTTGTAGCATAATGTTTATTACCACAAAAATAAATCTTCACTTGTCACTCTTTAAAATACTCACTGTTTCAAAAGTATCACCATAAGATGCATGTTAGCATGATTTTAGTATGAAAAAATTCTTACTTTTTTTTTTGCAAAGTTGCATCCAACTTTACAACTCCGTTGCCATGACAGCATATTTAGTAAGGCATAACCTATCTGTGAAGTACAAAACCCTGAGACCATATGGAAAATGTGTTATTTAAAAATATATATATATGTTATGTCTATATGTTTAAATCTGACAACGAATCGTAAGTAGTTTATATCAGCTCAATTTTTTATTTTTTTATTAATGTTCTGTTCCAGTGAGGTTCTGACAATACTCAGCCTTGAAGGGAATTATTAAAAGAAAATGTTAAATACACACACACACACACACAATAATAATAATAATAATAATAACTCCGTCTGAGGAAGAAAAAAAAACAGATTGATTTGCTGTTATTCTTATAGTCAACTGATTATCTTCAGCTTTGACTTACGGTCTTCATTGTTCATATTGGCTTCTTTAATGGGTCAAGCTGTGTTCAGGTCTCAGACGTTTGGACCCAGCTTTGCATTCACATCCATTAAAACATAATAACTACAATGAACAGGTAGTATTAATGTCTTAGGTAGAACGATATAGAAATCAACCTGCAAACATTATGTGCTAACAAAACATTCTTTTTTTTTTCTCAGAGCACCTGTATTACACAGAGCTGCTGTCTCAGCTCTAAATATCAGGCCATTCACTATTCACCTATGACTGCATTTTCATTTCAGCATCCGCATCATCGCATTTACTGATGACACCACCATTGTTTGTATTTTAGCAGTGATGAATGAGGCATACACAAAGTCTTAGATGTCAGCAAAACAATGGAAATTATTTTTGGGCAACTCACACACTATTTTGGGATCAGATTACATTAGACAGTCTTGTGATATGACTGATTTTTCTTTATTAAATAAAAGAAAAAGAAAAAAACAGATGTAATTTCCTTCATTGGGACAAACTGAGTCAGCACTGTGCCCACACTTTCTGTTCTTTCTACAATTAAGGTCACATTGCATTTTGACATATTTTGCAGTTAAAAATGAGCATTGTGTACTGTACCAAAATGTTCCCAATGCTCATACACACAAAATGAAGCTAAATAAATAAATTAATTAAACTTAGTATCTACTTCCAGCCTGTTATGTTTAAAGTTGTTAGAATGCTTTACAAATGTTCTTTAAAAAATATTTTCTTAGCTTTATGGGAATGTTAGGAAAACATTTTTTTTACATAAAGATGTTAGATGAATAGGCCGATAACATTTACAGTATATATTTTTCAAGACTGTTAATCGTGAAAGAATGTTGTTTTAATTTACAGAACATTCCCTGTGAGCCAGGACTATGATGTATCACCTCCTGCTTATGATATTTTTGCAAAGTGCAGCATTGCTGCTTATGCATAAAAAAGGGAAGGGAAGTGATATGTGTACCGTGAAAGGAGGGCCCTGGAAAACACTATAAATGGAAAACAGGAGCAGTTTGCACTCTCCAGCATCTTTAGGTCTGAGGTCAAATGGGTGTACAAAGAACTATAGTGGTATTATAAAGACATTTGTAATTAAAACAAAATATTGAGTGTTTCTTAATAATACTTAATATTTAATAAAAGTTTTTAAAGACATTTCATGATAAAGAACAATGTTGATTTTTATTATCCGTTCACTGTTCCCTAAAAAAAAAGATATACAAAAAAAAAAAAGAAATACAAAATTATAGTACATATAAATGTAACTTAATTCATAATTATTTTTAATAAAATTAAATAAAATAACACCTGACATCGTTGGTTGAACAACCACATGTGTTGTACTTGTTCATTTGATTCAAATGTCTACAAAGCTTGATTTGATCTTGCTTGGATATCTACAGGATATATGAGAGCAAGTAATGTGAAAATGCCAATTATAAACTAGGCCTATATGCTATGATAATCTGTTGCATTTCAGTTTTTCTTAATTGCAAAAACACTAAACCCCATTCTCTGAATCAAATGCTCAGTGGCTTAAACCCATTTGTCAAATAAATCAGTCTTTCGGCAAAAGAAATTCAGATAATTATTACACCTTCTGCAAATCTCATGCACTCTTTTTGCAAAACTCTAAACACATTCTCACTCACTAAAACACATTTCACACTGTGATGCGCTTGTGTTGCAAAACAGAAAACACAGCTACCAAGCTGTCATCATTTACACACAACTCCAAATTTTTGTGATCAAACCATTTGACAAAATGTGATGCATCTTATTCATGGAATAACCACACAACATTTTATTTATTGAATTAATTTCCATTAATATTTTTACTGTATGTATACATTTGTAAGTGCTCTCTTTCTTTTTGTAGAATTGCAAGACCAGCACGTGAGGGTGGAAAGCCTGCTATGTTCTCCCAACAGAGGCTCTGATTGTTTATATGGTCCACACGTCACGTCATAAAAACAATGCCATCCGAAATTCAGCAAAGAGTAGTTGAAGATACACTTTGAAGGTATCAACAGTGTCAGCCTTTCAACCATTGACTGTACCCTCTGAGCACAACTCAGAAAGGGTCAAAGATCTACGATATCAGTATGTGCATGTAAGTGTACACTCAGACATTTTCAGCTGATGCTTACAGTACAGTTCTGTGCTACCACAATTCTGAGCCTACAGTTAGTGTAAACTGCAGTATATTGTAGTGTATGCAAATCAGGACTGCTACAAATACACTATTGCAGAAGTTTGTCTTTCTAATGTATATCACTTACTAAATTATTTCATTTTTATTTATCCATCTTCTTCCTGAGTAACTGATGAGCGCCGCCATGATGGATTCCATGTTCCGTTTGGACGCTCTCGTCTTGCGGTCTCCATAGAAATCCATGTTAAAACGGCAGTGGTGTAGTCTAGTTTTTTGCAGAGAGTATACCCCGCAATTTTGTACTACGCCACTGCTTCGCGCTTTTTTAAAGGCCTCATATGATGTTGCTAAAAAGAACATTATTTTGTGTATTTGGTGTAGTGAAATGTGTTTATGCGGTTTAAAGTCCCAAAACCACATTATTTTCCACATACTGTACATTATTGTTTCTCCTCTATGCCCCGCCTTTCTGAAACGCGTCAATTTTTACAAAGCTCATCGGTCTGAAAAGCGAGGTGTGCTCTGATTGGCCAGCTATCCAGTGCGTTGTGATTGGCCGAATACCTCAAGCGTGTGACGGAAATGTTACGCCCCTTACCATACTGTGATGCCCTGTCCGGCCGAAGCGACGATTACTCCAAACAGAAAGGAAAAATGGGGGGGTGGGGAGGGGGAGACAGGACCCCCCCCCATTTGAGGGTTGTCCCCCCTAAAAATATTATTAAAAGCCATGCTGTGTATTGTAAATACCTATGTTTTATACTTTAAATAATTGTAAGTAGTAAAACAACACAAACGGGGCAAAAATGCGTTTTAGAAACATTTTGAGTCTCCCCCTCCCTTGCCTCACAGTGCTTTGGTCCAAATGCCTGCTTTCCTCTTTTACATCACCTACACACACATGTCCAGTGAGAGAGAACAAAGTCATTAGTTGTGGAACTCCAGTAAGTAAGGATGTCATGGCTATTTTATTCACTTAAACATCGCATGAAGTGATTATTTTCACTTTAATACAGATGATGCCAATGTATTTTTCGATGAGTCCGCCATGTTAGTAATAATAACCTTACCTACTTGACGGAAAGGGTTGCCAGGTTTTCACAACAAAACCCGCCCAATTGCTACTCAAAGCTAGCCCAAACTCAGGGGCGGACCAATAAGCGAGGTAAGCGGCCCCGGGGCATCAGGGGGTCTGATATTTTTCACCATCTGATATTGGCGAAAAATATTTGACAAACGCTCCAGTGTGTATTTGTGTTCTGGAGAGCGTCAAATTTTCACAAGTTGTGAAGAGGTAAATAAACTATGAGAGAGAGAGAGAGAGAGAGAGAGCGCAAAATAAGAGTTAGGCATAAAAGAGCATGCTTAGTTATTGTGTTGGGGCCCCATACCTAACATTTGCTTAGGGCCCCCAAATCACTAAATCTGACCTTGCAACTAACCGCGTTTCGAGAGGGTCCCCCGGTAAAAATCCGTGTTCTGGAGGCTAAAATACACGTTATTGGGGTCACTTCAACCCGCGGACATGAAAAACAACCCGCGGCAACAGTGATAAAGTAGCCCAATTCCACAGGAAAACCGCAGACTTGACAACCCTGTGACGGATCGTAATGTCTACAACGGACACAAGCGCTGTCGCGGTGCGACCACAACAGCTTTAAGTTGTCTAATTTGGCACGGTCTCCCTGCTGCACTAATAGTAGTAAGGCTTTCCCCCGTGTATACATATCCTTTCAAGTACAATTTTTGCTGTATTATTTGTGTCCCCTTCAAAAATTGCTCTTGAGAAATGTTATGTTTATTATCATTTTGGACAAAATCCACCTAACTTCACCCCGATCGGGAGTTGTATGTTGGATATGTGCGCTCATCTGTTGTCAATGCAGTTAACAGCGCGTCGTTTCATGTCATCTACCCACTCATTAAACTAAGTGAGTTACTGCAAAAAGACGGTCATTGCGACACTGTAAAGTGACGAAATTATGGTGCCATGTGCTTTTTAAAACAATATTTCATAGGCTTATTTGACTAGAAACACCAGAGACTTCGGCGTTCAGGAAAAAGGTGGATACAAGTATCAGAGAAAATCTCTTCCAGGCAATGGACTGGCCTGAACTGTCATGTGGTGACACAGGTGTGAAGTGTTGTCAAGACTGGATTCACAACACCAGATGGTTTTTTGCCCGTTGCCTGGCAAGGAGCAACATTGGCTGTGATGTGGACAATGTCCTCTGGGCCCTGGCCAGAGCCAGACCCAGACCCAGCTCGAAGACGTGATGAAGAGGCAGAGTATATTCTATACTCTAGCATGCTTTTCATTTAGTTTCCTTTGAACTTTTGAAGTTGGACTCCTGTATTTTTACAGATTGCAAGGGTTGAATATACAGACATTTATTACTATATTACCTTCAGTACTTAAAATATACAGTATATTCACAGTATTCAGTTTCCTATAGTATTAAGTGATTCCTATACTTTTTTATTGCAAAATGCATTTACTAAATACAATAAAAAATTTAAAAAAAAAATCTAAATTCAGTATAAACATGCCCTAAGTGCTTTGCTCTCCATTTTTGATGAAGTGTCTAATGAATGCTCTGTAATCTTTATAAAAACATTTTTATATATAAATTATTTTGTGAATTTTAGTTTGAAAAACTGGTATTGTTTTTAAAGTTGTGAGAAAATGGGTAAAGGTTTCAGGAAATGCCTTGGCAATTGTGAAAAACTGTCATTTAAAGGCTTCTGTGCTATACAAGCTGTTCTCCCAAAAAAATAACATGAGAAATGAGCTGTCCGTTATTGTTTTGTAATCTCAAATCCAGTTAAAATAAAACAATAGTTTGGAGCATTTGATGATAAGAGGTACACGTCTGTATAGGGCAACACTTTTTACAGTAACTTTCATTTATATCAATAATGTAACGTTACACAATGCTGATTATAAGTACATTCAATTAAGAATAATTTAATGGAAATGGTCTAAAGATACCCCATATTATTATTTTGTATGAACTGACAATCAGTATGGTGAACTGATGTGTTATGAAGACATTTCACACAGTTTTTGCACTTTTTAAAAAAATCACAATATGAATATTCATTAACATAAAAACATTATGTTTGATAAACGTTTATTTAACCATCATACAGGAATGTTTGTAGAGCTTTTGGGCATGTCAAAAAGACAGAGCAAACAAAAATCTCAAACATATGAATGTTATTTTGTTTAATGCATTTAAAAAAAAAGTGTCAAGAGGAAAAATAATATTGTGTTGCATTGTAGGAGACAAACTAAAACTGTAGTTCTTTCAGGCGCTGGGGGCGTACTGTATGGCAAGCCTGTCAAATTCATTCTCCTGTGGGAACATAATTGAGTTTACAATGTCTTTATTAAACTTAGTACTTAATTTTTTCAGTTACTCAGATAATGCCTTCACTATATGCTCTCAAAAAAGAAAAACAGAACAAGATGTCCCGTCTCACACTAAATAACCTTACCTTAGCAATATATTCCTTAACAAATGGATGTGACTTGTGTGCATCTTTCAGTTGAGACATGTATCGATTTGTCACCTGTGCAGAAACAAAGGAACTATGAACATCTCTGCTCTCCTTTACACAACTAATGCTTCCTCAGCATGCAGATTATAGTTTTAATCTTAAAAGTCCCCTGAAATGCTTAGAAACACGCAGCGTTACTCTGTGTTGACGTCATTTTAACTGAAACAGGAAGACAGGGTGGGACATATCAAGCAGCCCCGCCCCTTTTTAAAATAGCCAATAGCGTTCGTTTATATCACAGCTTGGGCTAGAGCCGTTCAGAGCCGGTGAGCTCCGTAAAGTCGCATTTGACAGGGTATGCCAGCCACAATCTCATCCATATTGCTATAAAATATAGCATTCTGTGTAGAATTCAAATAGCTCCGATACATTTTGTGGTCTGCGCCGACTCGCGCATGTGATCGCTGCGTGCTATCGTGTCTCTGGACTGGAGCAGAGTGTGTGCGGTTAGCGTGACAGCGCGAAACCAGACTTCTTTTTTTCCTGAATGGAATCATCCATATTGCTATAAAATATAGCATTCTGTGTAGAATTCAAATAGCTCCTATACATTTTGTGGTCTGCGCCGACTCGCGCATGTGATCCGCTCCGTGCTATCGTGTCTCTGGACCGGAGCAGAGTGTGTGTGCGGTGCGGTGGTTAGCGTGACACAGCGCGAAACCAGACTTCTTTTTTTCCTCAATGGAAAGCATATTTACACTGTTTGAATCGTTCCCTGTCCCCTATATAGTGCACTACGTGCCATTAACTGTACAGAAAATACTAATTCTGTGGACAAGTGACCGATTTCAGTCACGGCTTCAGCGTTTATTTTATAGTGTAGGGGGATTCTAGAGAGCATTTAATTGGACAGAAAGTTTGATGAGAGGCTGAAGTACGATGTGACATCAAAAAAAAATCGTTGAGCCGTTTTGGCGGAAATGACGAACTGCAAGCTTTGAATGCTTATATCTTCTAAATGCGAATTTTGTCACTGTTTTGGAGCACACTGCCTTATAGATAACTTTAAGACTAACATATTGATACTAACACCCAAAACACTTTAATTTTGATTTCATGGGGACTTTAACATGTTAACATCCACACTGCTTCTGTAGCTGACTGTACTGAGAACATTTATGTTTAGAAAGTTCACCTCAGGAGGTTTGCCCAAATGCTGTGTCAACACAATGAGGTTGATGAGTGTCTCCGGGTGGCTGCTGTCCTATAGAAGATGAAGGACAAATCAAGACATTTCACCACAGTTAAAAGTGGACCAAAGCCAGCTCATTGAATAATCAATATGCAGCACATCTTTATGAGTTCTGCTTTCAATTTCAATAGTAATTCCAGTTTTGAACCAGGCAACCAATTTGCCGCCTTGTATAGGTCAACGTTAGAGACTAGCAGAAAAATTAAGCCCTGATTACATTGTGATAGTGCATTCATGATAGAATTTCTAATATGGTCTGAGTTTGGGTTGTTTACTTAGCTTGAAGGTCTTGGATTCAACCAAAAAGTCAATCTATACTTGTCAAACTTGTCAAATTAGACAAAATGTTTTGCCATTTGCTGTGCTGAAATCCAGGCTCTTACTTTGTCCAGAGCATCCTGGAGTACTGACTCAGCCTCATCCCACTTATTCTGAGCCATGTGACTTGCAGCCTGACCGTTCAGCAGCAGCAGTGTGGGCGAGTACTTGTCTGACATTTCCTGGAAGATATAGAACGCATCCTGCAATTTCTCTCCCCCCTGTTGGTAGAAAAAAAAAAAGAAACATTTAATTCCTAGTCGATAAGAGAGAAAAAAAAATTACAATTCAGCAAAAATGGAACAAATAGCCATACCCAGAGATTTTAAAGAAAAACAAAATCATTTCACACTGTTCAACTCACTACAACATTGTACATATCTAAATGGAAAAATTTTTTAAATTGATGCGTTTAGAAGAAAAACAAGTTATTACATTTTGCTGAAAGTCTAAGACAATTTTTCTTTGGAAAGACACGTAATAACGAATCAGTCAGAATAAAAGCTGTGACACATCAAACTGCATTCGAACACACCGCAAAAGACTACAGTCAACAGCCAACTAGCACTTAGGCCCTGTCCAAATACCCACACTTGCAGTCTTCTGCACTTGAGAGCGTCTGCATGCAACAGGAAGTCAGGAAGGTAACAGGAAGGCCCCCCCATATCGGTAGTCATGGAATCCCTGATGTCATCCCCGCTGCAATTTGGAGTGGTTAGCCAAGCCCAGGCCGGGTTCTATATGGGTGCCAAATACCCTCAAACGAAAGTAAAAGCAACCTCAATTCTGTTGATTTCTTGAACGCAATGGCAAATCAGAGGCGTTTTAGTTGGTCAGAGTTTTTGTCTACTGCACACTCGTGAATCATCTCATAACAAACAAAGTGCAGATGTGAAGCACATAATTGATTGTGCAGTATAGAGAGTTTCATGACATGATAACCAAAGCAATGGACGGGACAAAGATATGTGAGAGCACCCTCAGTAATTTAATTCTGGAACGGGGACTGGCCAAGCCTCCATAGACAGTGCGTGTTCAGAGAGAGATCCAGCTCACGGACCAAAAACATGTGTAAACTTTATTGAGCTCGGGCCATATCAACCGGTAATTTCATTTCCAGTTACGAACGGTAGAAAGTTCATGAATGAATGGTATGCGATTTATGACTGGCTTGAATATAGTCCCACAACTGATCAGGTTTTTTTTTTTGTCTTGCATTTGATGTCAATAAGTCCAAAATGGACACATTTCAAGTGACTGGATTTGACAACTGGAAAAATGACAGAAAAATTCATAATTTTTCATCAGAAAAGCAGCGTGCACATTTCTGGTTAAAAATCAAAGGCCATCAACAGACAATTAAAACTGGAAGTATCGCCATTTAAATCAGCAGCAAGAATAAAAAAGCTAATCCACAGTTTATTAAACGTTGGCAACCTCTTTAAGTTATTCTTAACGGTGCTGTATTGACTGCTTTGATGCCGTGCAATAAAGTACAGGTATGCAAACTCCCCAAGGGTGAAAAGGGTGACAATCCCCAACCAGGAACTATTCTAAATCTACACGATCTACACGAATCATACAAATGACCCATTCTGAATTCACAACGGCGAATTTCACCAAAAGGTGTCAAGTTTGCATCCCTGAAAGTAGGACATTGTTTTGATACTTATATCCGTAATTACGTTTTTGAGAAATACATTTTTGTATAATTTTTTTTTGCATCTTGCAGTTAAATGTTGTCCATGCCCATCATGCATCATGTTCAGGAAAGCACATGCCCCAAAATCGTGAGATGTCGAGGAAAACTTTCCACTGTAAGTTAAATTAATTAGATATTAAATATAATTTGGTAGTAAAAGCAAGAGTATGTGTATTTTGGACATCATTTATCAATGATTTTATCACTTAATTACAAGCATCACAATTATTAAATTGTCATCTGTTAGAAGGACTTCTGAACAGACATATAAAAGTTTATTTTGAAGTGCAATGTATTAAATGTACAAAATGTGTAAATAAGGCTCTGTGAAAACTTTACTTACATTTTTACAACTGCTATGTTGTAAGTATGTCCCACTGGATAAGCAAAAGTTTTACACGCCCACTTGAACACTTGTGCCAAATACAGGAAATATGTCATGTAAGTAGACAAGTGCTCAAGTGCAAAGACTGTAAGTGTGGGTATTGGGACATGCCCATACTTTCTGAATCTGCATCAGAGTAAATAACTTTTCATACCAGCAGGCGGCAGTAGTCTGTATTCATCTTCAAAAAAAATTAAACCAGAAATAGGATTGCAGATATACAAACCGTAAACAAAGCAGAACTTGCATACTATTTTAAATGTGAATCATGTTGATCAGTTGGTCTTCGGTTGCTTACATCACCGATATCCATGTCACTATGAAAATATTTGCATATGCTCAGGTAAAATGAGAAGACTCTTCTATGTGTGCCTTCTTGAATTTTAACATTTTCGTTTTTCTTCTCATGCACTGGTTGGCTAAGCTGAACAGCCAATAAGAATGATCTCTCACAACCAAAGTCTCCGACTTAATTTCAACATGCTCAGGTCCAACTAGTGCAAACGATGCAGAACAAACTGCAAAAACTGGGCTAACAGACACTCATCGATGGCTGCCAGCCCACTCACAGCCTTTAGACAAGGAACATCCAAGAAAATTATTTTTCATGTTTACTTCAATACTCACAATTGCAAGGTTGACCCAGGCTGTAGCAAGCTGGGTCAGAGTGGCATCTTCATCTTGGTCTTGCATCTTCTTTAATTCCTTTCTGTGGAGGCAATAAGCAACACAACAGATCAATGAAAATAATATATTTAAAGCCATTAACTAACAGGTTTAATTTTTATCAGGGTTCCCACTAACACTCCAAAGAGAAAGGAAAACTTGAAATCGCATCATATGACCCCTTTAAGGAAATCCATTGAAGTCAGTACTGGTGATAAATAATCATGAGCATTTTAAACCTTGTACATGTGCAAATCTGTAAAAAAAAATATATAAAGAAAAGAAATTAAAAAATAGGACTTTCTATTTGCTTTTAAACTGTAATCGCTTTTCACTAAGCTGTTTTTCCAATTTTTCAGTTTTCAGTTCTACATTTTCTCCTTAGCTTCATGGTGCAGTAAGTTTTGGGAGTTCATTTTTAGTC
>NW_015639774.1:19959-46099 GCF_001515625.1 Sinocyclocheilus rhinocerous | reverse complement strand
TAGAGCAAAATCAGGCAGTACTTGTTTACTGAACTGTTGTATTGAATCAATATCACATTTGCAAACTCCCTTAATAACTATTAAAAGCTGTCAATCTCCTTATCGCGATCTGTGGGCACACAGAAAATGAGAGCGCGTGAGTGAGTTCTCAAGACGATACAACAGCGTCAGTTGTCACTGAGAAGCTGCAGCGGCGGGAATGATTTTTGGTGTGCCGGCAGAACAACAACAACAATGCGCTACGTGTTTCTTTTCCCCTAATTTTTTTTTCCAATTGACGGAAATTAGTCGTAGCGATGGAAAACTTTAATCCCTGCATAAACTAAATTTATTTCAAATTTAATTCAAGCACTTTCAAGGACCTATGTTTGTTTTCAAGTACTTTCCAGGCCTTGAATCCATATGTCTGAAATTCAAGTACTTTCAAGAAGTGCAGGGTACGTAATGCAGCATCTGTGTTCATCTCATGCAGATAGATGGAAGCCGCCATCAACAGGAAGGTGGTGTTGGAAACATCAACACTCTTGGCCATCTTTTTGTCCAGTTCTGCCACTATTGCATCCCTAAGAAAAGTATTGGGCCATAAGATACATGAATCCATTTTTACAAAAGCCAGGTTTTACGAAGGTAAATTTAGGTCAATATGTTCTCAAATGGTAATGTCTAGGGAGCCCACAATAAGTTGCATTAGCATCACTAAGTTTAATGCATACAACTTCCAACAGATCTCCATTACTATATACAATATACTATGTAAATAACAATCATTTTTACTGTACCTGCAAAAAAGTGATGTTCTTCCACAGTATTTAGTCTTGCTTTCCAGTACAAATGTCTAAAAAATGTTATATAAAGATACATTTATTTGAGAAGCAAAATAACATAAGTCTTGTTTTCTGAATCAAAATGAGATGAGACAACATATTTGTTGTTGCTTTACTCATAGGTTCACTTAATTTCAACAAGACTTCATATCTTCATTTTGCATCTCAAGAAAATGTATCTTGATGTTTAGACGTTTGTATTGGAAAACAAAACAAAATCCCCAAGTAACATTTAATGTAACATCTGTGTAACATTTAATGCCATAACTTTATGTAAGACCTTTTTAAATTGTGGAAGGGAGAATTAAGACTTTTTAAGAACTTTTTTAAGACCCACGGAAACCCTGGATTCATTTAATGACAGAACAAATGGCTAATATGTAAGTTTAATTATATACGGTTTGAAATAATGAACAAAAAAAAAAAAGTAAGATTGCACAAACCTCTTGCCTTCATTAGAGAGGTACTCTGCAAACATCCTGACAGCCTGCAGCTCCTCAAAGGAGCTGGACTTTATGTCATCCAGTACCACACCATACTTCCTCTAAGACAGAAAGCATCACTGTTAACCACCTAGTTATTGATCACCATTTACCAGCACTAATCAATTTTATATAAAATGGACATTCTTTACGGTCTTTGTTGTTCTAAAGGGAAACAGTTGTGTATCTTCATTGATAGAGGGGGAAAAATACATTGTAGCTGACAGTTACATAGAAATATAAATCAAAATTTGTTTGGGTGTTTATTCCGAACAATATCAAAACAACACAGCAGCATCACAACAGACTGATGAACTTACCTGAGCAATATATGCCCTGTACAGAAAAATGTTCTTCTCAACATCCTTTTCTGGACTTGACGTCTAAAAGAAATATAAAACAATTAGATGTGGTTGTTTGTCATTTGTTAATTACAGTCTTTAAACAGGTACGTGATATATAGGAGCTATAATGTATTAGACGCGGGCTAACAGACATACTCTAGAACCTAAAACTCTTGAGGAAATGTTTTCGACTCATGAACAATATTTATTTGCAGGACACTCACCTTTACTTTCTGGGCTTCGTTAATGCAGTGTTGATAGCTGCCAGTATAAAACGCGTTTTTCACATCGAACAGCTCATCCACTTCATCCTGCTGCGACGCCATGTTTGTGAAGAGTCAACTTTGCCGACGTCACTTGGGCCACGTAACCAGAACGTCTCGCTTCGATTAATTCAATCCGGTTTGTGGATGCTGTCCTCTTGTGGCACCGCAAGGAATAAGCTAACTACTATGGCAAGCCGTTTTAGCATTAAATACTACTTGCTGTACTAGCCAGTCAAGCCCGTTTGATAAGCATATTGTACAGTAAAGTTTGAGGGCCCGTTCAACACATTAAGCGAAAGATCGATTTATCGATCAGGTTTTAGTATGTGTCAACCGCTCCTTGCATGGTGCTGGCAACAATGAAAACAAATGTTTATTTACTCTTGAATATTTGGGCCCTGTGTGAAAGGTACCTGAAAAATTATTCTCTCTCTTTTGGTTGCTCCTGTTATGGGTCGCCACAGAAAAGAAAGAAAGAAAGAAAGAAAGTGGGAAGGAGTGGGGGGTAGGCTAACATTATTGAGTGTCACAATACTATGGAAGCCCGTTTCTGTCACTGAATAATAATAAAAAAGGGTAATTGCGAGTTTTTAACTCACAATTCTGACATTTTTCTCAGAATTGCGTAATACAAACTGTGACTTTTTTCAGAATTGTGAGAAACAATTCTGAGAAATGAAATCAGAATTGCAAGATATAAACTCGCAATTCTGACTTCATTTCTCAGAATTGATAGCCTAGGCCTATATGATATACTATGATATAGGCTAAACTCAAAATTGCGAGTTATAAAGTCAGAATTGCGTGATAAAAACTCGCAATTCTGACTTTTTTCTCGCAAATGCGAGTTTGTATCTCGCAATTCTCACTTTTTTCTCGCAATTGCGAGTTAATGTCTTATATACAATTATATATAATTGTGAGATATAAATTCGCAATTACTTTTTGTTTATTCAGTGGCGGAAACAGGCTTCCTACATTTGTATTTGTTTGGATGTCAGGGTCAGAATTCACATAAATGATCCTACAGTTAAGACAGCTGTCGTGTTTAAAACCAACATACAAAAACAGCATTTGTATAATTGGACTTTTGTTTTTAAAACTTCACTTACTGAGCTACAGTAGCCTATATAACCCTTTTGACAACTTCCCCATGTGACAATATTAGCCCCATGGCTCCCCTATATCTTTAGTAGACTAATTTCAGTGTACAAATAATTAAAATTTGAAAGTTCACCAGTGTTTTTTTTGTTTGTTTTTTTGGCTGAAAAAAAAAATGCACTGATGATTTGTTTCCTACAAATGTGCAGCTTTTTACTTTACAAGATGTGAATTGATGGGCTGGAGTCGTGTGGATTACTTGTTGGTTTTTATGAGCTGTTTTTTTTAGCAACCATTCACTGCAGAGGATCCAAAGGTGATCAAGTGATGTAATGTTAAATTTATCCAAATTTATTCCAATAAAGAAAGAATTTTCAGTTTTGGGAGAACTATTCCTTTAATATTTACAAAATGTTCAGAAGTATGGCATCATATCACAAGTTTGAATTTTCCTAGTCCTTATTCTCCTCTTTTCTTTTGTTTTTTTGGCTCATTGAAACTTTGCTCACTGCATCTCTCTAACATCTTATGATACAGTATAGTTTAGTTCTTTGCAAACAAACTGGAAAATGTATGATTTTTTACAGATGTTTACATACTGCCAATAGGATTTTTTTTTTTCATTCAGTACAGATACTGATAGGGTAGACTGAGTACAGTTGTAACACGTTTTATACACAGTACAAATAATATTCGCACACATTCAGGAAGGGTGTTGCTGGAATTTAGTAACATGGGGCTTAGCCTACAAGGAAATATAGCCTATGGGAATACAGCAAAATACAAAAGGAAAGTCTGAGTTGGCCCTTCAATTTAACACCTGTGTCATAGAGATTAAGTTCACTGCAGCAAGCAAATAAAGATTTTTTGATGTCAGGAAGAGTGGTAATATGGTTAACATTTCACGGCAAAAACCATATTGTAAACTGTTAAATATATATTAACCCAATACAGTGCCTCAAATATGGATGCACAATACAGATACAGTGTTCATACTTGTTAAAAGGCTCAGATATCAAAAACTGATACCGTGATACTGATACCATAGTCATAAGTTGTTACCATAACAGGTAACACAAGACTATATGTAATCTAACATAATTCAAAGGAATACAAAACAATAAATATACACAAGGTTCGTGACATCATTCCTGAACCATCATTCAACATTATAACAATGAAGAAAGCAATGTCTCAAATTTTGAGGTCAGGGTGTAATTCAGTAAAGCACAAGGAACTGCTCTTACAAAACTAGCACCCATTCCATTATAAAAACCTCTGACTCCATATTTCTCATAGATTCCAAAGAGTCCTTGAAGAGCATCTGTAGGCTTCTGAGAGTTTGAACAGAAAGCTGAAATTGTGGGGGGAAAAAACAACAACATATGGATCAAATCATTTTTAGTAAATGCTAAAGAAATTCACAAGACAAATATTGTACAACACGTTTGTACAGTCTGGGACTGACGATTGTATTTACTAACAGGAGAATATTTCCTCTTCTTGAACTGTCCTGTTAAAAGAGCTTACTGCACCTGCTCGAATACTCTCTGTATAAAAGAATAACTGAAGGTCAAGCTCTTTGCTGTTTTTGCCCTCAAACCTGTGAATAATGCTTGCTACCACAGGGACTAAAATGTATAAAAAAATAGCAACTTCTGTAACACTGTGCTTTAATTGACAATGTTATTTAACAAACTGTATGTGAACAGAGCTGTATTTAGTGCTCTAAAACAAGACTGATAGCCATGCATATTCTAAAAAATTAAAAAAATTAGCAAGATTGTACAGCACAAATACCACTTAGTAAAAGCCTTAGAAGACATTTTTGTTGATTGAAGAAAACATGCATCCAAGTAATTATCATCAGTTCAGGTTAATATTCACCTTGTGCTTGCTGGTGTGTTCGGATGACCGCAAGAGGGTAACTGGTGGCCTGTCCTGATGCAAATGCTGCAAAACTGAAGAGGAAGAGCTTGGAGTCACTGAAGTGCTCTGGATCCTGTCTAGCCCAGCTCATAATTGACTGCCAGAGGAGAAAGGTTTCATGTTATATGGCAATAATTGTTGGCATGGAAATTTATTTACATTTTTTTTAGAATAAAAGATACATGACTTTTAAAGATCAACCAATATAACTTTGTGTGTGTGTAAATACAGTGGGTATAGAAATGAATCATCCCCCTTTAAAATAATCACATTTTGTTGCTTTGCAGCCTGAAATGATGATGGACTCAGGTTTTGTTTTATCCAGCTGTATTTACTCAGTGCAACTTATAACATCCAAGTGAAAGATATAACACCAACTTTTCAGAAAAAAAAATAAAAAATAAAAAAACTGAATCACTGAGTTGGAGAAAAGATCACCCCCTTGTGGCAGTGTTTTGTTGAACCACCTTTTGCTTTAATTACATCCTTTAGTCAGTTGGGATATGTCTCTACTAACTTTGCACATCTGACTTCACAATATTTGCCCACTCTTCTTTGCAGAACTGCTCAAGTTCAGTTAAATTTGATGCTGACTGTTTGTGACTGCAGTCTTCAAGTCATTCCACAGATTTTTCAATGAGGTTTAGGTCTGGGCTCTGACGAGGCCATGCAAGGACATTACTTTTTCCTATTCAACCACTGTGTGCTCAGTTTTGCTGTGTGCTTTCTTTCATTGTCATGTTGGAAGGTAAACCTTCTTCCCACTGACAACTTTCTGGCAGAGGGCAGCAGATTTTCCTCAAGAATTTGACATTATTTTGCCCCATCCATTTTTCTTTTTATCCTGACAAGTGCTCCAGTCCCTGTTGCAGAGATACACCCCATAACAGGATATTACCACCTCCATGCTTTACTGTAGGAATGCTGTTATTTGGATGGTGAGCTGTTATTGGATTTCTGCCAGACATATCGTTTGGTGTTGAGGCCAAATAATTAAATTTTAGTCTCATCTGCCTCAGAATCGCGCATTCTGGTAAAGCTCAGTCATGACTGCATGAGGCCTTTCTTGAGGAGTGGCTTATTTCTTCCAACCCTCCCATACAAACCACATTTGGGAAGAATTTGTGATATTGTTGTCACATGCACATAATGACAACTCTTTGTCATAAATTCCTGCAACTGCTTCAGAGTTGCTGTAGGCCTCTTGGTCACCTCTCTGACCAGTTTCCTCCGGCTCTTTCATCCAGTTTGGAGCGACGTCCTGATCCAGGGAGGGTCTGTGTTGTACCATACGTAATACCATACACTTCTTAATAATAGACTTCACTGTGCTTCTAGGCATTGATAAAGCCATTGATTTTTTTTTTGTATCTATTTGATTTTGTATCTATTGTATCTCCTGACTTGTGCCTGTCCAATACTTTATCCCGGAGATCTTTTTCAGTGCCTTGCCACCCATAGTTGATTGTTTGCTTCAGTTGCACTACCAAGGACTGAAATGCTGCAGGAAAGCTCTTTTCATGCTGAGCTAATCAAAATGACCACAGCTGATCACAGCTGAAAGCCAAATGGCTTTGTGTGCCATTGAGAAGGTGAATAGCTACACCTGATTTACAAGTTATTTTTAGGAGGGGGATTCTGTTTTTTTTTCTGACATGTTGGTGTTATATCTTTCACTTGGATGTTATAAGTTGCACCGAATAAATACAGCTGGATTTTTGGATATTTGAATAATAATCATCAAACGTAAAAAAGTGGTAAACTGCAATTGTTCAAGAACTATTTCTATATGATCTAACCATTAAATTTGGGTTTACTGGTATTATTATTTACTTGAATAAAATCAATTAATATAGATGTTTTTTGCATGAAGCATATTTTAGGTTAATATCTTTTCAGTGATATAAAAAATACCATATAATAAAAAATAACAAAATATGAAATTATTGGCAATGAATGTTACAAAATGTCACATAAAAAACACACTAAGACTTAGTTTTAAACTTTTAGCAATGTTCCTTAATTAACATTTTATGATTTTATGTGCAATCAGGTAATAGATTAAACTTACAGCTGTGCAAGTTAGGATGATAAGAAAATAAAACTTGCAGCTTGCCTATTCAGCAATGACACTACCTGAAAGTAAAAGCAGTTTTGTAGTTTGTCTCTTCTTGATTGAATGCTCAGGTAAGATACCTCCTCCAGTGCCATGAATTACCTGATGCACTGCACATTCCACTCCAGCATAAGGTATCATGCAGAGTATGCTAGGTTTGAACCCTCTGTAGAAAGCTGACACAGACTCGTTCTGGTAAATCAATCTGGCACATCCCAGTACTCCATTGTAGGTACCAGCAGGCTGGAGATTGAGTCCAACTTTCAACACCTGCCATTAGAAGAATAAAAAATTAGTCAGCAAATTAATGTTGTTCTAATACAGCTCAGTTTGAATGCATTTTGTGTCCTGTTGAAAAATGACTATAATATGTAAGGCAATTGTATGTATGAATTGACTTTATTTCTTGTAATTCACAATTGTGACTATATTCGTAATTGTGACTATATATCTCACAATGTCACTATATCTCACAAATGACTCTTTATTTCTCATAAATGTGAGTTTATGTTTCAGAACTTTGACTTTATTTGTAATACTTATGACTTTAAATGTTGTATTGTAACTTTATATATTGCAATTGTCACTTTATTTCGTGCAGTTGCAACGTTATTTCTTGCAATCAGGACTTTAGATTTCATGACATTTCTTATTTTAAACATTTTGTCACAATCAATGTTATTTTAGCAACAGTGAGATACTATTGTTATAGTTTTATTAATATTTTGAATAAGTTTTTATTTTTTAAATATTTTTCATTCTATTTCAGTTAAAGTTTTAGTTGTGTTTTGTCATTTTTATTAGCATTATATATGTATGTATAATGCTAATAAAAATGACAAAACACAACTAAAACTTTAACTGAAATAAAATGAAAAATATTTAAAAAATAAAAACTTATTCAAAATATTAATAAAACTATAACAATAGTATTATCTAATAATAAACAATATATATTATCTTTTACATCAGTTTTAGTTATTTTAGTACAGTAATACAATTAACGTTTTTTGATTTTAGTTAACATTTATTTTATTACAAGTAACAACAACTTTTTGTTTTCATTTTGGGTCACAATTACTGACTATTAAATGTAGCAGTTTATTTCGCTGTGCGTTTAGCTGTTATATGAGGCAAAAGGCTTGTGTGACAAAATTTCATTAGCCATCATTCTCTGTGGGAGCATGAAAATAATACAACACAAAGATAACGTAACAAATTATCAGTGATGTGTTCATTTAATTTTTATATACATGTATATATACATGTGTGTTTGTGTATTTATATATACATAATAAATATACACAGTACACACTCATATATTATGTAAACAAAAACTTTTATTTTGGATGCGATTAATTGGAATGAATCATTTGACAGCACTATTAATAACACAAAACTAATTCTTTAACTGAGCAAATAACCCAACTGTAAACGGCTGTTAACAGAAGCCAGAGACGCTGAAGACGAACGCAATTAGGAGAAAATGTATAATAATGTTTATAAAACGGATAGTTCCGGTCCTTGATTCTGATTGGTTGAGCCGCGTTCGAAGCTGTTGTAAATTACACTACAAACATACACCTTTGTTTACTTCTGTGTGTTGCTCGGCAACCACTTTGTTGGAACCGCAACTGTTTCTGAGGAACTACATTGTTTGGTGGAAGAATACTGTTTTATATCATTACACTTTATTTGCTCTGTTTTATTCTGTGAAACTTACTACGTATATGGAATAACCGTTTTATAAAAGCAATAAGCCCCGTGAAGCCGTGGTTTACAGTGAATTTATAACCGCTTATAACCCTTAGCGGTTATAAATTCACTGTAAACCACGGCTTCTTGGGGCTTATTGCTTTATTAATATATACTACAAATCAAATATACTTTGATTTGATTGGCCATCTCAATTATTTTGACATTGACGAGCTGAGGCAGACCAAGCTGAAAATGTAACTTTTAAAGCTTTTTGTCATCCTAACAACAACCAGCCTGCTGCTTTATAATGCATATTAATGTAGCATTCTGCTTTGTTTACAGCAGTAACCAAGGAAACACTGTATCGCTGCTGTTTCATATGCGCCACCTGCTGTTTCATATGCGCCACCTGCTGTCAGAGAGTGAATTTACATTCTCAGTCAGCCCATCAGCTGTTTTTGTTTCGTGCAGATGTTTTATATAGCATAAATTCACAAAGCTAAAGACCAGTTTGTCTTTGCTTTAAATTTTGAAAATATACTATCTACATCAAAACCTGCTCATGCTACATGTAGCATGTTTGTTTGGACTGTGATTAAAATGCAGTGGTTCTGCAACTGTTCCATGCATTCTGATTCATATAAAGGCACAGTCAGGGGGGAAAAAATGTGATAAACGTGAAACCGTCAGAATCCTTTGTTGTAAAGTAAATTAGAGAGAAAGCAATATGACATTTCTCAATGTGTCATGTTCTGAAAAAGAAAAAAACTATGACTTTTTATGACTTCCAGGGTTATTGACTGAGTGTAACTGGTTATTGCATGAGAAATTATTTGTAAAAGTTCACCTTCTAGATAAAAATGCTGACAGACGTGACAACTACACACTTTCTTTCACAAACATTTCACAAACAAAACCTAACAGTAAGGAACTCCAACCTGTTGTGTCACTGTGATACCTCTAAGGGGTAGAACACAGCATGTGCCACGGCCCCTGACACACAGCCCAGTCCAAACCTTTGATGGACTGACAGACTGTCCCTGTCGCCAAGAGTGTACATCCTCATCTGTAAGGACAGTGACATAAAGAAATAAGGTAACACTTTATTTTGACATTCCACTTTAGCCATTCAAATACCTATAAATAACTTTGCAACTACAGGTCAACTAGCAGTCATTAGAGTATTAGTAGACTGTCTGCTTAATATCTAAGATTTTATTTTGATGGTCACTCAACAGACGTTCTACTGACTAACTTTGCAAGTGCGGCAACTTATTCTACTAACCCTAACCTAACAGTCTACAAATGCTGTAATGAGAGTTATTTGACATGTAGTTGCAAAGTTTCTTACAGTTTGTAGAATGTCTAAAGTGGACTATCAAAATAAAGTGTAACCAGAACGAATGTTCAAACATTTCTTTGCATGCAAGCGAATGTGTGTGCATGTTTGTTAGCATACCTGGGCATAGATGAAGCACTGAAGCGTTGACTGTGGTGTTCCTTTAAGAACATTCACAGCATTTCCTTGCCACAAGGATCTAAAACCTCCCGTCTGCAGCTCTCGGAATCCCAGAGACACAGCTTTGGATCCAAAAACCTATCCAGCATATTGCAGTGTATTAAGCTATTATTGTGAGATCAGACACTCAGTTTCCCAAATTAAATATATTGTGGTTACTTCCAATTTAATTGAAATACAAATTCTATCTAAACTTGGATTTTCTAGATTTTGGATGCAGTGTTGATTCAGACTATATAGGAAATCATACAAGGTATACTTGTAATTGTTTATTTTATTGCACTTTTTTCCATTTGTGTCTGTAGATTTCAATTAAAATACATATCTTTGAAGGGTATTCTCAAAATGATTTTTTTTTACTCCTGCACTGAGCCAAAAATCTCCACTTCAAGGCAAGGCAAGGCAAGTTTATTTATATAGCACATTTCGTACACAATGGTAATTCAAAGTGCTTTGCATAAAATAAAGTAAAATAATCATAAATAAATAAATAATAATCACAAAAATAAACAAGGAATTTAAAAACTTTAAAGATGATTTAAACATTGATTTAAAATGAATTTAAGACAGTTAAAAATAGAAAATGATTATACATACATAAAATACAGTGCAATCAGTTCGGACATCGCACAGTGCTCATTCAATAAATGCACAGCTAAACAGATGAGTTTTGAGTCTAGATTTGAATGTGACTAATTTTTTAGCACATCTGATCTCTCCTGGAAGCTGATTCCAACTGTGGGTGGCAAAATAGCTAAAAGCAGATTCCCCTTGTTTTGTGTGAACCCTTGGTATTTCTAACTGACTCGATTCTTTTTTTTTTTTTTTTTTGCAATTCTTAATGTAACCAATCAACTGGGGAAGTATTGTGATATCTATTACATTTTTAACCTATTCACCTTGGGTGACTTGCCTTCATTCTTGTCATCTTGCAAATAATTTTCTATTAGTGTATCTTTAGTTGCACTAACATGCATTTATGTCCTTTGATTTTAAAATCAAAAAACATTTAAGTGAATTTAGACAAAACAAACACATTTTAGTTATGACTGACAAAAACTACCTGAAGTCGTGTCTTTAGCAGGTCTATTGGTGCTGTCACAGTTCTAGACACAGCATCTGCCAATCCTGCGGCCAATATAAAGTTCCCCCAGATAGACAGGTCAGTCTCTTGCTGGGTTAACTCAATAGGCATAGAGCGACTCTCTCCTACATCAAACACCTAAAAAGACAACATCCTTTTATAAACCTGATTATGAACAGTGCAGATTAAATGTATACGTGCAAAATCTTACAGCAATAATTTAGCTAAAATTGAAATTTTTTCCATCATTTACTCATGTCATAGGCTACTTATTTGTATTACTTTTCTGCAGAACACAACAATTTTTAGAATATCTTAGTTCTCAAGGTTCACACAATGCAAGTGAATTGTGACAAAGTTTACAGGTCCAAAAAGCACATACTGTAAAGGCAATATAAAAGTAATTAATATGGCTCCACTGATTTAGTGTCTGCTGAGGCAATCTAATCACTTTTAGGTGAGAACATACCAAAAATAACTCCTGGATGGATCTATACAGAACTTAAATATTTTGTTTGTGTTCTGCAGAAAAAAAAATCATATCTTACACATCTGAGATGGCACTGGGGGTGAGTAAATAGTTTTCATTGTGGGTGAACTATACATTAAATGTACGTATTTTTAGAGAGAAATAAGTATTTAAAAGCATTTTTTTTTTACCAGGTTATGTTTCCAGGAAGATACCAACTCTCCGATGTTTTCTGCTGGGTTAATGATGATGTGGAGGCAATCTAATCACTTTTAGGTGAGAACATACCAAAAATAACTCCTGGATGGATCTATACAGAACTTAAATATTTTGTTTGTGTTCTGCAGAAAAAAAAATCATATCTTACACATCTGGGGTGGCACTGGGGGTGAGTAAATAGTTTTCATTGTGGGTGAACTATACATTAAATGTACGTATTTTTAGAGAGAAATAAGTATTTAAAAGCAGTTTTTTTTTTACCAGGTTATGTTTCCAGGAAGATACCAACTCTCCAATGTTTTCTGCTGGGTTAATGATGATGTGCTGGAGGAATTCCTCCCAGTCTACTGTCATAGAGTTGTCTTCATCCATCCTAATGACAATCAGAATTTAATGTTAATATTCTGATTAATAACTTAATCAATACAAATGCCATGCATTTAACTTAAACTGTCAGATCACAAAACTCTTGTAGATTTACATAAATCCATATAATAGCCTATATGTCAAGGTATCTGTCCCATCTCAAACATAAAGTGATCTTGATGTCTATTACTTGGTAAACTAGTGTTTTATAATAATTTACAAGGAGAAACTATTGCAAATGCGAAGGCAGCACCATCAAGTCTCTTACATTTGAATGATTCGCTTTGCGTTGGGTTTTGATATGACCAAACCTAATTCCATAAACAGAGAGATTATATCCTCCAGGTCAATGGCCCCTATATCAAAGGAAAAAATATATAAAGTTGTGCCACTGTCTTGATACTTTATTTGGTGAGCTGAGAGCACATTTTACACCGCCAAACAAAGACCAGCTCTTAGACATAAAGCTGTTTTAAATAGAAAATATGGATATTTGTCACAGACGGACGGCTTACCACATTTATTTCTGTCAAGGGCATGGAAATCTATTTTCCATTTCTTCTCTCTGTCCATCATGTAAATAAGAAATTCCTGATAGCTTAGACGCCCATCCTCATTTTGGTCATATTTGGACAAGATAGCCTGAACAAAAGATTATATTTACTGACAATAATGTAATCCAGATACATACACTCTAAAAAATGCTGGGTTAAAAAGGGACAAACCCAGCTATTGGGTTGTTTTGACCCAACTATTGGGTTGTTAGCTGGGTCAAAACAACCCAATAGCTGGGTTTGTCCCTTTTTAACCCAGTGCTGGGTTATATTTAACCCAGCATTTTTAGAGTGTATAAAATAATGATTACTTTTGTCTACATCTCTTCAAATGTAGCAGTATTTAATTCCACACAAAGAAGTCTTACTTGAACCTTTTCACAAACTGGTTCCACACCAATCCTTCGCATTTCACTCTTCAGCTCCTCCGTAGATATAAAACCGTCTTCGTTCTTGTCGAGTTTATCAAACAAGCCGCGGAAATGATCCATGATTAATATTGCGATCCGACGTAAAATACGAAATGTTCTTCTTTTAAAAGTTACGATTGATACTAGAAATAGTTGTAAGTAAGTCTATTAGATTAATTTGTGGTGAATTGTATTTTCACCTTATTTACTCTGATAACGCTGAGTCAGAGGATGGAGCACAATGCGGTGGTCCAGCTGAAAGCCAGCATAGCAGAGGGAAAACTCGCGATATACCGATGCGAACCAGCAGATGGAACTGTGGCGTGTGTTATTATATGGATTAGCTGTGCGGCCAAACATGGTTATTTCTGGTTATTTTCTTTATGTTGTATTCCTATTAGACTCGTTATCTAATATGTATTCAAAGATTAGGTTTACTTCAAATATGCAAAGCCGGTCTGGGTGCCGGTCTGGGTGAGGAGAAAGTTGGGATGGGGAGGAAACTGGATCTTGTATTGGCAGGGTGCCACCTGCCAGTGAAAGATCGAACTACTATACTTAGAGTGCTGCCTTTTATTATCTCATATTTTCCATCTATTTTCAGAAAATTACGTCTAATTGTCTGCATCTATAGTGACTTTGATTACTAGCTACAACACAAATGAAGCATTACAGTTTTAGAGTAGCTAATATGCCACTGAGGGGTCTGGCCTATTCTTTAGTTTTATTATTAGGCTATTATTGTTTAGTTCTATTACTATTATTTTAGTCTAAATGTTTAGAGTGATCTGAAGGACAGATGGGGTTAAATTGTCCTGATGGGAGACAATATAATAACCTAGCCTAGAGAAAAAGAAAGGTCATATGATGCTGCAGCTAATGAACCAGCATAAGCTAATTTTGGAATGAAATATTTCTTATGGCCTACAGTAAGCATATCGATCATTCATTTATGGAATGTCAGGCTTTCTTTAATCAACATACGACGAAAGACAAAATAGAGCCATTGTGCAATTTGGGGTCATATTTGATTTCATTTTAATTTAAATTTTACTACTCTCTTTGCCTTGTTTCTCATACAAGAATATAGCAAATGAAATAAAGTGGAACCTCTTTCTTGTCAGATTTGTTTTCATACTGTAGATAGATAGATAGATAGATCAATGGATGATGGGATTTTTTGGAACATATGTCAAGATATGTTGATTATATTTGATTTATGTTGTTTATTAAAGTTTATTTCGTTATATTACTGTCATGTATGTTTCCCTGGTGGTGTTTTGTGTTTGTTTAATACTGTGTTTAGTCTATTCTTAGCCAGTGTTCATGGAAAGTCCGTCTTTGAACTTCATCAAAAGATGAAGTCATCAGATGTCTTTCCACTTTTACCACTTGCATTATTATGAGGCTATGCATATATTTTAATGCGCAAATCAGATTTTTGTAGATTTTCAAGGTTGGTAGGCTATAATAACATTCTATTATCTACTGAAACGTAGCCTACTTTACGATCTGTAAAATATAGGCTACAGCTAGATAGATAGATAGATAGATAGACTACACATAGTCTACTCCTGAATTTAGGTTTATCTGAAATGGGAAATGACGTGCCTCAGCTATTACGTTCTAGAAAGCACTCTGATTCCAGAGCTGCACTGGTACAGGGGAGGGAGCAATGGCTATTTAAAGATGGTAAAATAACACAAGATCTTTAGTGCTGAGTAACCGCCTCCAAACAGACACAACAGGATCAACTGATCATCTGTATCGCGGTTTAAAGAGGCAGGATTTGACACCGTAGCCACGACAGTGCTTTTATTCACTTCTTTTTCAAGAGACTGACGAATCCTCGGGAATCGGCGCCAACCGGGTCTGCATAGGAGAACATGGGCAAAGATTATTACAAAATATTGGGAATCGCAAAAGGAGCATCAGACGACGACATCAAAAAGGCGTACAAAAAGCAGGCTCTGAAATGGCATCCTGACAAAAACAAGACGCCCAATGCGGAGGAGAAATTCAAGGAGGTCGCGGAGGCTTATGAAGTTCTTAGTGATCCAAAGAAACGAGAAATATATGACCAGTACGGCGAAGAAGGTAGGCTTCCTTCATCTCTGTATTTTCCGAAATAACAGCGAAAATATGAATGCTTAATCCTTCTGTCTGCTAATCTCTTAAATATCTCGGATGTAGGCTACATGTTGTAGTAATGAAAACGGAATCTCAGGATAGGCTACGCTATACAAAGTTGACCATAAGCAGTCAAGCTTTTTTTGTCCTTTTAGTGCTCAATCAACGCATTCTTTAAAATCGGAAGCAAAGCTCTGTAAATGTTGTGTATTTAAGAGTCGAAACTGGATGTCACCGCTGTTGTAATTATGAATAATTGGTCTGACGTGCGTATATTATTTGTGTTTATTTAGGGGGACCGCAGTGGGGTGCATTGTAATTCAAGCCTTTAACATCATGAGGCCTGTGGCCTAAATCTTCCTCAGTTTTTCTCCCAGAGATAAAAACGTGTTTTCTGTCAAATCTATGCATTTTAGGCCTTAAAGGAGGTGGAGGGGTGTCCGACGGGCCAGGAGGCAACTTCACCTACACCTTCCATGGAGATCCTCACGCGACGTTTGCCACGTTTTTCGGGGGAGCCAATCCTTTCGAGATATTTTTTGGCAGGAAAATCAATGGACGGGATGACGATGACATGGAGGTGGACGGAAGTGACCCCTTTGGTTCTTTTACGAGTTTTAACATAAATGGATTTCCACGCGAGCGAGTTGGTCAGGGCGGTCCGCCGCGCAGAAAACAGGACCCCGCGATCCACCACGAGCTCCGGGTGTCCCTAGAGGAGGTGTTCCATGGATGCACCAAGCGCATGAAAATCTCACGCAAGCGCTTGAATCCGGACGGGCGGACCTTGAGAGCCGAGGACAAAATCCTCACGATTGAGATCAAGCGTGGGTGGAAAGAGGGAACTAAAATCACGTTTCCACGCGAGGGTGACGAATCGCCTAATACTATTCCTGCCGATATCGTGTTTGTCATTAAAGACAAGCCTCACGCCCACTTTCGACGAGAGGGGTCTGATATCGTGTACCCGGTCCGGGTCAGTTTGCGCCAGGTGAGAGAAGCCACTGACTGACATCTGACTGTTGTGCTATCTATCTATCTATCTATCTATCATCTGACTATTGTGTTGTCTTGCTGAGTATAATATAGATTTTCACCTAAATTAGATAACTCATATATTTTTTTACTCCCAAAAGCATAACAGTATTTTACAGTAAAAGTGCATGCAATATAATATTCAACCATATATGGTAAACTAAATTACAGCAGGCTTATAAAACTATCTATTTTTCAATCCAATGATAAGTCTGACTTCAAAAATGTTGTCTTGTTGAACATAATATAGATTTTCACCTTGTAAATGATATGATAATGCATAATTCTACTTCCAAAAAAATTTAATTTAGACAGTATTTTTCAGCAAAATTAGTCCTAGTTATTAATTCCATTAAATTCAATCTAATTTTACACCATTTATGGTAGGTTAAATTACAGCATGTAAGAATTACAGTTTAACAGTTTTACAGTTTATTGCCAATTTACTTGTTTTTACTGTAGCATTTTGTTTCAGTTAAAATTATAAACACTTTTATAGTCTATAGATCTATTTATCTGTGCAAGTTTGTATAAGGCACAGTTTTGTACATTTGCCTAGCTAAAAATGTTAAATTCTTTGGGTGAAATCTTGTCTCTTACATAATGCAGTTTGGACAGGAAGGAATATGAGCTCGATCATCTGTTGTGAGATGCCAGAAAAGGAGCTCGCCCACTTAAACTGTTACATGGCCATCAAGATGTGCATATATGGCAGAATCATTGATAGACAGTCCTGTGTCTGTAAATGTCATGACACAGGGTGGCCGTCAAAACCATTGAAATATGATTTTAGGCTGTTGGATGGGATGCAGGTGATGAAAAGGAAAGAGTTGGATATATTTTTGCACACAATATTTGCAGTATAATGAATAGAAATGATGGTAGGCCTATATGTGTACAGGATACTATCATAATGGGAAAGTTGTGTGTTGTTCCCAGCTTCTTGTCCTGATGCTTGTCGTTTTAAGAAAATCATTGATAGACAGTCCTGTGTCTGTAAATGTCATGACACAGGGTGGCCGTCAAAACCATTGAAATATGATTTTAGGCTGTTGGATGGGATGCAGGTGATGAAAAGGAAAGAGTTGGATATATTTTTGCACACAATATTTGCAGTATAATGAATAGAAATGATGGTAGGCCTATATGTGTACAGGATACTATCATAATGGGAAAGTTTTGTGTTGTTCCCAGCTTGTCCTGATGCTTGTCGTTTTAAGAAGAAAGTTTAAAGAAATAACTGAGAGTCAAGATGTGCATGAATATCATGAAAAGCTGAAAAATGAATGCGTATCTAAAAGCTGGTCCAATTCAATTACAGATTAATCAGAGTTGAAAGCAGCTCACACCAGGCATACATAAAACTTAGTCAGTCATTGTTTTTATAAAGGGATGAAAATGTAAAACTTTTTATAACTTTTATAACTTGTTTTATATCTATTTATATTGTAGTTATGCAGTTATGAACAGTTAATACCGTACTACTTTTATGTAAACTTTGTCTTAGTAGTAGAACTAATAACACATTTAAAGTTAAAGTTTAGAATATTTTGGTAACAGAATATTGTTAATAATATTATTGTAAAGAGTTACCAATATTTCTTATCTTACAATTGTTTTGTCTTTGATCCTAGTCATTGTGTGGCTGCTCTGTCACCGTGTCGACGATAGACGGTAAAACGTGCAATATGAAGATAACCGATGTTATCAAACCCGGCATGAGGAAGGTCATTGCTGGACAAGGACTGCCCTTCCCAAAGAACCCAGAACAAAGAGGGGACCTCATTGTGGAGTTTGATGTGAACTTTCCTGACAGTCTGCCATCTAATGCCAAGGATGTCCTGAAACGACACTTACCGACCTCATAAATTGAGCTTGGACAGACTATATAGTGACATTTCTATATGAACAATTCAATCGCCTAATATGACAAATCAAATTTTGAGAATGTGCAATTTCTATTTTTTATCTAAATGCTTGTTAAATATATATGTTATATATCTAACACATACTATATATGAATTATGTTGCATGCCTGTGTATGTCAGTGACAGTACCAACTTAAAGTGCAATCTGTGTCTGAATATTTTTTTTGTTCTCGCAAAGTTACTGTTATTTTTATGCTTCTTTTGAATTGTGCCGTATGAAATGTTTCATTGAAATCAGTGTTTTATAGACTAAATTATACAGATTTATTTGTTTGCCTTTTTCAAGTAGATCCCATCTGTACTGACAGATCGTGTACTGTTCTTCTTTCTAAATGCAAAGTATGTCATTTTTTGTAAATTATGGCTTGGAGTGAACTGTGTTATGGTACCATGGATACTTGCCTTCATTTGCGATGCTAAAGCATTTAGCAAGACTCAACTAATGCCTTTTCAGATCTGATATGTCAGATCCTTGTAAATGTGAGCAACGGACTCACGTAATGTAATTGTCTTTGACAGAGACCAAACATTTGGTTACTTGTGCTGTGGGTTCATAGCACACCATGCTTATTCATAGAACGTTAGGAGAGCGTTTGCATTGGTAGAATAATTTTATTTTACATTTCCACTCTATTGACTACTCCTAGTGTCTTGTGTTTGAAGTTTATGGATAAACCTGTATGATAGATTTAATAAAAAAATGTAGCAGGTACAGAATCCTCAACTACTGTACAAGTGATTCATTGGAATATCCGCCAGAGGACGCCACATGTTCAAAATCAGACTACATGACGGAAATGAGGTCCAAAATAGTCGGCAACCTTTGCTAGGCTACTCAAAATTAGTCATCTTATCAGAATGATGACTGTGATTTATGAAAGCATAAACGAGATATTAAATCTCATTGAAAAGAATGCTGGCAAACAAGACTGTATCCTTACTAAATGATTAAGATTAAGAGTGAATGGCACCAAGATGTAAAAAATTATTTACACAGTGCTGGATGAAATGTACAATTACAAATTCAAAATGGGTATTGGTTATCTATAGTTTCTACACTCACGTATCTGTTATGTAATCTGACTTTGGAGAGGAAAGTGTATCTTCAATAGGCTACTACTTATGCTATAATAATCGTTCTTGGTAGGCGTATGTTTATCTTCATCGACTTTCACCAGTTGGAGTTAAATAATTGACACCTGAGCCAGGTAAATGAGTTGCTGGATGACGTCACGGCGTCCTGTAGCGCGCGTGCTTTCGGCCATAGAGTTGTTCATTGTCTGCGCCTCAACGGCAAGAGAGTTTACAGTAGATCCGCATACCGTCTATTTCTAATCTGCTACCTGTTGAATACTACCGTTCTTAGCCCCCGGCTCGCATTCGAAGAGTGGGAACGAGCTGAACAAAAAGGACACATTCAACAGGTTGATTTGCGTCCTTCAATGCTTTAGCTGTCCGGTTCCCGTGTACTTCATTCCCCCTACGGATTTACAGGAGGAGCGAACATGCCTTTGGGACTCAGGAAAAAGAAAAACAAGTCGAGGGAAAGCTCGAACTTAGTGGAAAACGAGGAGGTCAGCGGACACGCAGTTGTCGGGAAGTCCGCGGTGAACGGTGGCGGACTCCCTCCTCCACCTGCCAGCATGCGACCGAAACTGGTGTTTCACACGCAGCTCGCACACGGGAGTCCCACGGGCAGGATCGAGGGCTTCTCGAACGTCAAAGAGCTGTACAGCAAAATAGCAGAAGCGTTTAATTTAAGTCCGGATGAGGTAAATGTCAACTATTAAACATATTTCTTTTTGAGTCAGTACGCAGCAGAGGCGGACAAAGTAGCTACTCAATTCCATTACTTGAGTGAAAGTAGCTACAGATACTGCTGGTCAAATATTACTCCATTACAAGTAAAAGTTGTAAAGACAGATTTTTACTCAAGTAAAAGTACAGAAGTACTTGCTTTAAAAAGTACTTAAGTACCAAAAGTAAATTTCCTTTTTTATGTCAATGCACTGTTTTATTGTTGTACGTAGTACTTGCAATACTTCTGAAGCAACTTAGAATACATTACACCTACTGAATACAGTACAGTGAAATCCTGTAAATACAGAGTGATAAGGAAGAAAAAAAAAGCAAACCTGCTTTAAAACCCAGCAACACAACTGTAGCTGTATAACTTTACAACAGCAACACTGCTTTAACAAAAAAGCAAAACAGCAAGACGTATTTGGCATCAAAACAAACATTTTAAAAATGCTGTCTAATCGCTCTCGCTGTACTTTGATGTCACACACAGAATGGTCTGTGCAGTGCTGCTTCAGTCAAACACCTTTTGTGTTTTATTAGGAGACGCACAACAGTTCTTCTGTGGCTTTATAGGTAATATTTTCACTTACACAATTTAGCAAAATCAGACAATATTGTGTGTAATGTATACCACAATATTAACTTCTTATTATTGAATTGTTGTAAATAAACACCACGTTTGCAGCTGGTCAGTGCTCAAAAAATGCTGGGAAATCACTTCATGTAGCCCTACAAGAGTGATTACTGATAAACTGTCTGAAAAAAAGAAAGTCACGTTTTAGAGAAGAAAAAAATCACCCACCGACTTTCAAAGCTTCTACATAGTAACGACTTTCTACTTCGAGGATCTTGATAGAAATGTAGTGGAGTGAAGAGTACAATATTTGTCTTTCAAATGTAGTGAAGTTAAAGTCATAAGTTCCCAGAAAAAATAATACTCAAGTAAAGTACAGATACTCAAAAAGTGTACTTAAGTACAATACTCAAGTAAATGTACTTAGTTACTGTCCGCCTCTGGTACGCAGGCAGTGAGTCAGAAATAAATTACACAAACCAAGTTGCTAATCAAAAACCTCCTCGTGAACTACAGTGCCTGGTGTTTGCATAAGGTGCTTCTTTCTGGGTACAGGGAAGAGGGAACTGAAAATCGCGGGTTGTTGATGACATTTCTGTCTGATGATAACCAGCTTTGGGTTTCAGAAATGAGTTCTGGTTGTGTTCTGAAATTGGTACTTTTTGTAAAATAATAAAAATGTTATATGGGTCAATGGCAAAAGGGGTAGCCTATTTGATATAAAAAGGAAAATCTTTTAAAAAATCTAGTTTAAAATGCATGTGCCAGGTGCTTAGAAATGTCTTTTTTTTTTTTTTATTGTATCAATACTACTAGTACTATGTACTAAAATACTTTCCAAACCTTAATTTCACCCAAGTGGTGTAGCTATGTAATAATTTCTATAAACACAATTTTCATACACATTTTTTTAAGGAGCAACATATTTTTGCAGATATCATGAATACAAAAGTCATAAATATCAAGACGTTTTCTTATTGTTACTCCATTTGAACTGAACAACCTTTTCATAAAAAGGTCAAGACTAAATGACCTCCACAGTCATGAGGGTCTAAAGGGGTCCTCTCTGTTTTATGATGTTTTTGTTACATGATAGATTTCCTGTGTGATGGTTATGACACACTGATTGACAAAATGTAATATTTTAAAACAAAATTCAAAAATGGTTATTTTATTATCCTTTAAAAAAGGCAAAAACATTTTTTCTTAATTTTTTTTCAAGAATTTGCTTCTTCAAAAAACTTGTTTTCCCCCTTCATTTTCATTGTTGGCATAGTTCATGGGTTATGTCTTTGTAGTGCAAAGAAATATGTGCAAAGACATATGTGTTTTCAAGTACATTTTTGTATTTGCGTTATTTGCATAACTTACTAATAGATCATACAACAAAGATAAGTGGTATAACATTGACCCATATACATGATTTTAAAAGCATCACATAAATCATTTTTAGTTTATAGTTGTTGAAATAATCTTCAAGGTGAAATGCCAACACTCATAACTGTTTTAAATTTTGGTGAATTGGTGGCTAATTTGTATGAATTCGTACAGTCTTCATTACAAATCACGTCATACAAATTCATACAAAACCACCACCTCATAAAATAGCTACGTTTTCTCAGGATTGGGTTGCGTTATAGGCTTTTGAGTTCAGTATATTTGATTCTGGGTGCTTTAAAGCAGTGCATACTTTCTAAATCCATAGAAAACTAAAAAAGTATTGAATACAAAAAGATTCTCCTAAGGCACCAGGTGTTAAAATCCTATTGGTTGCAGTTAAAACGTTTATTTTTCAGAGTGTCAGTGAATAATGTTGTCTGGCTTCTCATATATCATTTGGTCTTTATTTGAGAATGTTTCTTAGAATGCTCTGCTCTGCTGAAAACACTTAAGGGGGTTCATCCCAAAAACCAGTCGGACTAGTAACTGGACTTTTTGGCCAGACCTATCAGACAGACCTATCAGGTGTGGGGTGTTTAAAGGTTAGCTAACAGATGGTTTTGTTTATATTCTGAAAATAAATCACTTGATGTCCTTGTGAGGTTTTAACCATTGCTGATACCTCAATCCAGCACAATTTCTTTATAAATGTACCATTAATTATATGCATGTTCAAATGGTGGGTTCGCTGATGATGTTATAGGAACATTGCAGGTCCTCAGAGGAAGTACCTCACATCCTGTTACAGTGGGCACAATCCTAACGCATGATGATAAATCGCTCCGGCCTCCTCGGGGATAGAGGGAGTGTGGAGTAGTGCATACTGTGCAGCATTTCATTTCTCTTTTGCACGTGTTGTCTATTCTTAGTGCTGTATTTACCAGAATATTGGGATGATTTTTTTAGCTAATGAAGTGGCTACTATTTGGGATTTAAGTAATAACTTGAAAGCTGTCATATTTAATGGATTCTTTGGTATACTCGGATTACTCCCAATATCGTAACACCCAAGGCATCCTTGTCGGCTTCCAGAAAATAAGTATACCCGGTTAAAAGGGCAGTGTCGATTAGGTTAGACTGCCCTCTGTTAACATGTTAGCGCTTGTACAACATTCATTACCTTCCTATGCAAAATTAATGTGACAAAGAGACTCATTTTGTCAAGTGACTGGCAGACTGAAGCCAGACTTCTCAGTCATCATTGATGGTAGTTAAGTTGGTTTACACAAGTAAAAAGACATTCATCTGTAATTTCGCAGAACTTCACTGGTCAATATCTGTTTATTACTATGACATTTGAACTCTGTTGCACATGTTGGATTGCGTGACTTCACTGAAGTGTCCTTTAATAGAGCTAACATATCATTTGTTTAGCATTTGCATGCAGGTGCTGCTGTCTGGACATTGCATTGTCTGCTCAACAGTCGGTTTTGCTTTCTATGTTTTGCAGGATCAATCGATTAGGAGTATTGGTTGATTGTTGAGTCCTCAGTTGTCTTTGAATTAGCAGGCCTATCTAGACCAGACTCAACATTTGCTTTAGGGCCTTCAAACTGCTGTGTGTTTTGACTAGTTCATTTTACTTTCTTTTCTCACCAGTTTATGTTCTGAGTAATCTAGTAGTGTAATCTGCATTGATCTCCTCTTTGAAGTCCTTATTAAAACTAAAAATGAACTAGAAAATCTCCGTCTATTTGATTGGACAGTACGTAGCATTGCTAATGGAGTTATAATAGGTGCCAGACAAGTTGTGACCCATTCGTTTTCCATTAAGATAGAAGAAAGCAGCAGTGAAAATGGTGCCATTTATGTTATTTTAAAGTTCAAATGAGTTGTCAATGGGTTGATCTGTGCATGCTGGCTTTTTCGCTTTTGAAAAGCTAGATAGACAGCAGCAATGTTGATTAGCTTCAGTGTTATCTGGTGTGGCAGGTACACACAGTATATCTCCGTGTGACATCAGCATACACTTTCATGTAAACTGTAGAAGTAGCAATGGCCTCCAGTGAGGATATGTACAATCTTAATTCCTGTAATATTTCATAGACAGTATCATCCATTGTAGATACGAGACCAGTTCTCTGTAACCATTTGAAATCTGACTAAACACTTAATTCCAGATATGTCAGTATTGAATTATTCAGTGACAAGGTATGCAATTCCATATTGTTGTTTATTAATAAGGTGAATTTTGTAAAGCCCAGCAGGAACATCAAAATTAAAAGGAAGTGAAGCATTTTATATTTTGCTTATAAAAAAATTCAGCCTATTTTAATGTGTATTAAAGACCTAGAACTGCAGATTTGTGGCACTGAAAGTAGCTAATATAGGTTACACTTTTTTTTAAATGTCTTTTTTATTGGAAAATCGACCAGAAATATTTCATGACTCATTTCTACACTACACAAATTTTTGTCTAGTCATATCTTAGAAATATCCGACCCACAAACACCAACAGCTACCTACTAACATTATAGTTCATGATTAAGTCATAACTAAAGCATATTGGCCAATAAAAAGGGGACAATTTTTCAATGTGTCAGAATTCAAATGCAGACTTCCTGTTTCAATATGTCAGCAATGGGAAAAATATATCATGGGGTTATTAAGAATTTGTGTTACCATAATTCAAATATTTTTTGATACAGTTTGTTTGAAACCGTATTTATGCATCAAGGTAGTATTTGCTGCATTGCCTTTATGCTGGTTTTAAAAAAAATTGTGTCCTGACAGTTATTCTCATTACTGTATTGCATTATTGTGTCATCATCACCAGTGGTATCTGTTCTTTGTCTGAGTGTTTTTATTTTAAGAAATTTTTATTTCAGTATATCTCAAAGCATATTATAATATTGTACTTTTTATTCCACTACATTTCATAAAAAACATATCGTTCCTCATCATTTCATTGATCCAGAGTGAGTTTTCACATCTCCTGTAGCAGTTTCATATAAAACTAGTATGTTTGCATAGTGTTCTTCTCAAAATGTTAACACGTTTTTATAATGACGCCACTCATTTATTTCATTCAATTGTTTGCACGCTTGATAAGTCACTATCAGTAACAGAAACTGATATTTCATTCAGGAATGTTTTTATAATAAATCAAATACTTTTGTACTTTTACTCAAGGGTACTTATATCTGTACTTTTACTCAAGTATTTGATTTGTGTATACCACAGAAATACAAAGATTAAAAGTAAAAGACACATTACAGCAATGAGAGTTTGAAAAAAAATGCCTTGAGTAAATTCTTTGGGAATATATTGAATTTTATTTTCAAAGCATTATATTGACTTTTTTACCTTACAAAGCATTGATTCATAAATCATTCAACACAGTCTTTCTCGTGCATGTCTTCTGCCATTTTGATCTCACACTTTCATTTAGAAGTCATTTACATGCTTGTCATATGTGATCCTGGACCACAAAACCAGTCATAAGTGTCAATTTTTCAAAATTGAGATTTGTACACCATCTGAAAGCTGAATAAATAAGCTTTCCATTGATGTATGGTTTGTTAGGACAATATTTGGCAGAGATACAACTATTTGAAAATCTGGAATCTGAGGGTGCAAAAAAAATCTAAATATTGAGAAAATCGCCTTTAAAGTTGTCCAAATGAAGTTCTTAGCAATGCATATTACTAATCAAAAATTAAGTTTTAATATATTTATGGTAAGAAATTGACAAAATATCTTCATGGAACATGATCTTTACTTAATATCCTAACGATTTTTGGTTTAAAAGAAAAATCAATAATTTTGACCCATACAATGTATTGTTGGCTATTGCTACAAATATACCCCAGCGACTCAAGACTGGTTTTGTGCTCCAGGGTCACATAT
>NW_015639774.1:12474-16986 GCF_001515625.1 Sinocyclocheilus rhinocerous | reverse complement strand
TAGGATAGGACAATATTTGGTCGAGATACAACTATTTGAAAATCTGGAATCTGAGGGTGCAACAAAATCTAAATATTGAGAAAATCATCTTTAAAGTTGTCCAAATGAAGTTCTTAGCAATGCATATTACTAATCAAAAATTAAGTTTTAATATATTTATGGTAAGAAATTGACAAAATATCTTCATGGAACATGATCTTTACTTAATATCCTAATGATTTTTGGCATAAAAGAAAAATCGATAATTTTGACCCATACAATGTATTTTTGGCTATTGCTACAAATATACCTGTGCAAAGACAGACTGGTTTTGTGGTCCAGGGTCACATATTATGTTGCAATACTTGTCACCCACACTGAAAACAGAGGTTGATCCTACTCAGGGTCATTATAAGGAATATAATTTATCAGTGTTGTAACGTGTCCTTCAAGTATGTACTTGCTGTTGTCAGCTGAATGGAATGTGTTCAAACAACACAATTTCAGTCGCACCCGTTTAGATGGTTATGTTGTTAACTTCAGACGTCAGTCTGTGTATTTTGAATAAACACATTTTATCATATGGATCAGATGGGAATGTTACCTTTACTTTATGAAATACAGAAAAAAAAAATTTTTTTATTTAACAACTTCAATTTAAAGGTCACTTTACAAGTCAGGTTTAAGGAACAGAAACAAATAAACATCAATACCAGAAGACAGAACACAAACCAAGAGATGAGAGTAATATACAGAGAACACTTACAAAGTTAGATTAAAGATACAGAGAGAATGTAGATAAACATCCATAACAGGGTAAAAATTACAGACTGAGAACTGAAGAGTAATGCTCAGAGAAAAAAATGTGTTTTTAAGAGGTTTTTTAAGGAGAGAAGGGAGGATGCTTGACGGATGTTTGGGAAAGAGCAAAATTCCACAATCTGGGAGCCACAACACTGAAAGCCCTAGCTCCCATAGTCACCAGACGAAACTTAGGGGTGACTAACAATCCCTCACTAGAAGATCGTAAGGAGCGGGCAGGAACATAAGGCAGGAGTAAGTCAGATAAATATGTAGGACCAAGGTTATGGAGAGCTTTATAAGTGAGAATTAGTATCTTGTAGCTTATGCGCAAGGAAACCGGAAGCCAATGAAGGTGATAGAGGATTGGGGTAATGTGATCGCTCTTTCTTGTGTGGGTAATCAAGCGAGCTGCAGAGTTTTGAACATATTGTAGTCGCTTGATATTATTAGCTGACAGGCCATAAAGAAGTGAATTACAGTAATCTAGTTGAGGTGTGACGAAGGCATGTGTAACAGTTTCAGCATCCTGCTGACTGAGAGAGGATCGAATACGAGAGATATTACGTAGGTGGAAAAAAGCTGTCTTTACTACTTTACCCCTGTGATCATTGAATGAAAGATTGGAATCAATGAGAACACCAAGATTGCAAACTTTAGTGGAGGCAATAATCAGATCACCATCCAGATCCATCAGTTGACCAGAGAGCTTAGCAATTACCAGTTAGCAATTGGTAGCATGTAAATGGTAAAGATGGGAGGGCCCAAAACAGAACCTTGAGGTACACCAGAACTGATGGATTTGGTAGATGATTTGTGTTTCTAGTATATAACAAATTGCAAACAAAATAGCAGACACATGCCATTTATTTTACCACAGTATTGTAGTTCTCCCAAAAATGTTGTTAATGTCTTTCCAAACCTGAAGGACTTCTGTGGAACACAAAAGTTGTTATTTTGAAAAATGCCCTTTTTTCACACAATGAAAGTAAACAGGGTCCGGTGTTGTTTTGGACCCCATTGACCTTCATTGTATGGACAAAAACATCTGAAACTTTCTTCTAAATTTCTGAAAGAAAGAAATTAAGTCATACAGGTTTGTAATGAGAGTGAGTAAATGATGACAGAAATGTCATTTTTGGGGAAAACTTTCTCTTCAACACGTGTCAGGTTAACAAGTATGTTAAACACAAAGCTGACCCAATTGAGAATTTCACTAGCATGCTCGACACTCTTCATTCACAGGGTGTAAACAGTGAAGTTTTGAAAGCTGGTAGTTTTGAAAGCGTCCTTTACCTCACCAATGTTAATGGTTACCCATGGAGAAATGTTGATGTTTGCTGTTGTGAATGGATTTACACAGTAATCTTTAAGCTAGCTGGTTAGTCAGCCGTTGTAATGAATGGTTTCAATGATTACAAACATGTCCGTGTGGTGTTAAACCTGGCTGCTTCAGCATTTTCACCTGCTGAACTGTGTTAATCTTTCAAAGCCTCAACCCCCGTATACATCACGTTTGTTCTTTTTTTAGTCTGATATTCATGCCGGCTTAATCTTTAGGCTCAGCTCTTTCATTCATTCGTTGTAATTAGAGCAGACTGCCCTGCCAAGACCCCAGAATAGCACCTGGTTGCCAAAGAAACAGGCCTCTCCATCCCTCTATCCAACCACAAAGGGAGATTTGTCCCACAATCCACTTTATGTGTTCAGAAGTGTTGTAGTAGATTACTTATAATCCTGTATATTGGCTGACAAAATTGTTTTGATCAACTCAGTTGACTTCCTGCTTATCTCAAGAATGCGATTCTGTAAAGGTCGGCGTGTTGCAATCCTGTCTGTGGGTGTGCCTTGTATCGAAGGTGAAACATTTGCCAGTTGAAGGAAGTTTTTTTCTCATACGATGTGGGCGGGTACGTCACAGCGTAGCTGCTGAGGACGTCCTGTGTCTCTAAAAACGTGCAATGTGTAAGAGGAAGCATGATGTCAGTCGCAGCCTTGGTAATGCAGTGTAGGTGTCTGTGAGTCCACCCACAGATATAGCAAAGATCCGCCTCCCAGCCTGCCAGGGTGAAGCAAAGCTGGCCGTCTAGTAGCCAACAGCCCTCTCCTTCCCCCCCAACTCCTGTCCCTACGAAAGCTCCCTCTTAATCCGAGGCCTGTTGAGAGGCCCGGTAACCAGGGCAACAGTCTTGTATGCATGTCAGCTGATGTGTGTCCAAAGTGCCTGCAGTGCACAAAAGGGGGAGAAAACAAGTCGTCTTTGTTGGAGTGGCTGCATCACCAAAGGTCGTTATAAAGAGCTGATAGGGACTGATCTTTTCTCTTACGTCTCTCATCAAATTGCGTCCAAAGGTTGTCCTTACTTAGAAAATGTGCGTGTTTGTACATGTTTACAATCAAGTTATCATGGAACAAATGAAATACTTCAGTCTTTCTTGACTTGTTATATAATACTACTGTGCAGAAGTTTAGTTTTCACCAAGTGTTGACTGACCCGACTCATCAGCCGTGAACCTTAAATCTGGTGTCTCAGGTTGCCAGGTTTCATGTTTCCTTGCTGCTGCCAGAAAGTCACCCTGAAAGACGTGATGCCAGATTTCTAGATGACTGACACTAGGGGGACTCCATCTGTCTGTGTAAATATCTGCATTCGGAGGTCAACAAAACACTGTTATTGCATTGGCTTCATCATGGGACAGCCTGTGATGCAGGCCCAGTGTAGACTAGATGTCTCACATTCATAACACATTCTTCTTGCATTTTTGTATTAGTATTATATTGTGTTTATGCCATTATTTTTAAAGCATTTTTTGGTAACACTTTCTATGAAGCCCGCCCGTATTTATAATAAATTATAAGGGTATTCTTAAGGCATTATAATTAATGCATAATGCATTATAAAAAATTATAATATGTTGTATCATCTCATAATTAATCATAACAACAATTATACCTACGCATTTGTGGTTATAACTTTTAAGTGTATGACCATTTATAACACACAATGAATGCCTTATTAAATCCACTTAATTTATTTAAGATCTGCACATTATCTTACCACATCTTGTGAGTGGTTAGGAGTGGTTGAGTATTTTTGAGTGTTTCCTGTGACGTTAATGTTAATTTTACTGTAAGCTAGTTTAAGCTCAGTTGTAATATTTTCAAATTAAAATATGCAATGATTTGCTTAGAGTCAGAAGAATGTCTGTTGGGGAACCATCAAAATAAAGTGTTTGCATTTATTTAGCAGACATACTACTAATACTCCAACGAGGCTAGTTGACATGTAGTTGCAAAGTTATCATCAAAATAACCATACTGATATTACAATAAAAATAGTTCAAAGTTTTTAGGGGGGCTATAGAATGATATAAAATGACTACTCAGCCCCCCTAAAATTTTGCGATTAGCTCCATAAACTGTACACGAATTAGTGATCGCCTCAGTCCCCTTTAAATTTCATATGAAAATGGCGACAGACTTCGATCGGCTCCTCTACGTCTTTCAGCGTGTTCTTTTTCAATCCGCAGACCGCGGCGGCGCAGCACGACAAACAGAGGACGACAAGGTGTGTTTATCGATAGATTGTTATAATATCTGCATCTGTGCAGTTCTTTGTCATAAATACAGTTTACAAAATATCATGGGGGAGCAATATTCGGTTCCCCATCTACTGTAGCCTAAGTTTTCGCTGCGTTCACCCCTCATCACACCACAGCTGTTTCCTCCAGC
>NW_015639774.1:0-12319 GCF_001515625.1 Sinocyclocheilus rhinocerous | reverse complement strand
TTCCAGTGCATGTGGCAAAGAGGTTTGCATACTTGAGCAAAGGAAAAGAGGGTTGTACTAGAAATGCAAACAGTAAAATTTTGTGTTTGTACAGTAAACAGTTGTGTGTGTGTGAGATCATGAAGACTTGAATTTGGCTTATTCAGTACTCGAATGTTATACCTATCTATGCAATACAGTGGAATACTGCAATAAGTTTAGTATACGACCCCTATTAATCAAATATTTTTTATCTTATTTATATATATTTTTTTATTATTAGGCTATTATTATTATTGTACCCTCACTGGGGGCTGAGTCCCCCTAAAATGAAAATCCTAGAATCTCCAATGCTGAAAGGTAATATATATGTTGGACATTGAGGCCTTAAAGGACATGAGCAAAAAACAAACAAACACCACAACAAAAATGACCAGGGAGAAAAATACATTTTTGAGAATGAATTAATACATTCCCATGAGAAACTTTGTGTTCTTGCAAACATTTTGCATTCTCTCTTAAAAAATACTTTTGAGGTAGGAGGAAAAACTGTATTGTAATGCTTCTGTGAGCAAATGCAAAGTTTCAGGGGAATGCAACACTTTAGTAAGAAAATGCAGATCTTTCGCGAACAAAGGCAGTTTTTCTGGAGAAGTTCTCTGGAAAGTTTTTCAAGAGAACGCAAATGTTTTTGAGTGAATGCAGAGTTTGGTTACACTATTTCGATAATCCACTTTAGACATTCTACAGTACTAAGTATAAATAGCTTGCAACTACATGTCAACTAACGCTTAGAGTATTAGTTGACTGTTAGGTTATAGTAGAATAAGATGACGTACTGCAAAGTTGCAAAGTCAGTAGAATGTGTTTGGGACCATCAAAATAAAGAGTTAACAGACACTAAGCAGACAGTCTGCTAAAACTCTAATGACTGGTACTTTAGAGTACTTTACTTATATTTAGTAAAATGTCTATCAAAATAGGCCTTAAAGTATTACCCAAAGTTTCTCTGGGGAGCGCAGAATTGCAAGGGAACACCAAAGCATTTAAATATAATTTTCTCTACATCTCATGATGAGATGATGATGATGATGATGATGGTAAAAAAAGAGATGGGAATAATATAATAAAATAATATTTCAATGCTTTTGCATTTTCAAGCAAACCTTTGCTCACAAACATTTTGTGATGGAAATAACATGAGGTGGGAGGAAAAGCTATATTTCAGTGCCTTTGCAAGTGAACAAAGCTTTGTTTAATACCTCAGTGCAGATTTTTATTTCTGTGAAGTTACGGTTTTTGAGAAGTACATGAGCATATGTACATGAGCACAAGATCACAGGTTATGATAGTCATTAAATGCAGTTTCAAATGTTTAGATTATGTAAAGTTTTTACACTAAAAAAAAGGTCTTTCTTTACCTAACAGCAGTATTGCTCTTGTGATTAATGGACAGACATAAGTTGTTCAAAACACACCTCGATATGATTACATATGACAATGACGCACGATAATGGGCGTGTTGAGGAAAATCGTGAGTCGTTTTCACGGATTCGTGTGAACTAGGATCATTTTGACAATGGTTTCATCTGTACGCACATTTTTTTTTAAAACGTAAAAACTCAAAAGCTTTTTATTACGTTGTTGTCATGCAAGCGTACCCTTAAACTGGGGAGTTAGTTTTGAGTTTTGAAACATGCAGTGTGTTTTTATTGTAGAGCAACCTTGTATATGTGTGAATATCAAGAACGTTTTGATTCTCCATTTCATGATCCCTTTAAACATTTTCTAATACAACAAATGAACATTTTATATATCTGACTGTGGGATCAGCTACTAAACTAAATTTGGTACATTTGCATAAATCCTCAACGTTCTCGTTGTTCTCTGACTTTAAAATGCCATCTCCATGTTGAAACTCTCCTCTCTATGTATTATAACAGATCCTATTTTGCACACTCAACACCCACAAAATTGATATGGAAAAGCTGCTGGGAGGGCAGATAGGACTGGAGGACTTCATCTTCGCTCACATAAAAGGCCTCAAAAAGGAGGTGGAGGTGTACAAAGCTGAGGAGGCACTTGGGCTCACCATCACAGACAATGGAGCTGGATACGCCTTCATAAAGGTAGACTCTTAAATGAGGCTTTCGTTAGAACAGGGTGTTACTTTGGAATGCCGCCCCTTTAGCAGTGTAATAATTAGTTTTCTAAGTGTAGTGCACATAGCTTGTAGTACTAGCACTGCCCATGTACAGATAATGATTTGCATGTTTTTGAAAGTAAAATTTAGTGGTGCGAGAGTATTTTATGACTTTCTATAAGTTGTAAGGTATCCCTCTGCACAAATAAAAACATTTGTCTGCTTTCGGGTATGTTTGTCCAGGCTTTGATTGAGAGAAGTTAATCATTTAATTTAAGTGGTGTTAGAAGAACGCCACCCTGTGATTGTAAGATCACACGTTGTAGTACTCTGAATGCTGGATTTGTATCTTTAAAGCGACGTGTTAGTTGTGTTTTAGATTCATTTTTGAATTCTCTATACGTATTATTTTAAGCCCAGGTAATGGTTAAAGTACAAGTACACCAAAAATACTTTTGCACAGATGCTATTTTAACATGTTAACAAAAGTTATTAAATATGAAGCGTGCCTGTGTTTTTTTGGCAGCGTATCAAAGAGGGCAGTGTGATGGATGGGGTAAAGGTGATCTGTGTGGGAGATCATCTCGAATGCATTAACGGAAAGAACATCGTCGGAATGCGGCACTATGAGGTGGCCCGAATGCTGAAGGAGCTGCCCAAGGATCAGTCCTTCACCATCAAACTTGTGGAGCCCATGAAAGCCTTCGGTTTGTCATTCATTCTTGTTTAAGTACTAATTTTTTCTAGATATTCTTGGTTTTGAATGTTGTATGTGACTGATGTATGTAAAAAAAATTATAATAATAATAAAATCTAGACAGTAGAGTGCAACAGTTTCTGAAGTGAAAATCTCATTTATATTCTCAATACAGAAATAGATTTTTTTACAATAAAGTATACATAATTTACGGCAGACTGCTCATGAGCTCTAACATTGATACATGATGGTATTTGCTTCTAAAGAAACCATGTGTTGTTGATTTTAATTTCATTTTGAAAGAAAAATGTTTAATTGCTGAATTCCCAATGTAGAACTACACTTCCCATAATCCTCAAGAGAGCTCCACCAATCAGAGAAGTGGCAATGAAAACTGCAGCAAAAGAGCTGGGAAAAAACTTGGCTAACGCTTTATTTTAAGGTGTCCTTGTTACACGTTACATGTACTTACTATTATAACAATTAATTATGCATAATTACATGCAAGTAACCCTAAACCTAACCCTAAACATATAGTAAGTACATGTAGTTAATATTACTCCGTACTTAAATGCATAATTACACTGTAACAAGGACACCTTAAAATAAAGTGTAACCAAAACTTGCAATTTACGTAATCGAGACTACTTTTAAGTATTTGAAGTTTTATACTTAAAATTTCCTTACTTGATTAGTAGCTAATTGCCTTATGCAATACATTAAATACACTGTCGTTTTTGCCTCATATCCAAGTTTTTAATGATTTGATTGATATCCGAGCTTTTGTGATTCAAGACAAATTTTTTGAAATGCAGATGGAAAAAAAAAAAATTAATAAATACTAGAACTGTTACTGTTGCACTCTATTTCTATGCATCATGTGATCTATTAAATGTTATCGTGTTGATAAATAAAGATTTAATGTTTTAAACTGTTCTTTCGCTTGGCAGAGATGCTTGAACCAAGGTCAAGAGGAGGCGGAGGCAAATCCTCGGGAGATGGCAAGATAGGCACAGGCAGAGAAACCCTCAGATTACGCTCCAAGGGTCCTGCAACAGTCGAGGAGATGGTAACTGTGTTCTCTCAATGTTGCAATTCTGAGTTTATATCTTACATTAAACACAGAGATATAAACAGAATTGTGAGGAAAAAAAGTCAGAATTGTGAAAAAAAAAAAATAATAATCATTGCCGTTTTAAAAAATATCTATGACAGGACAAAAACTGAACTGCGAGATGTAAATGAAGAATTCAGAAAATTAATTCAGAATTGTCCAGCAAAAACTCAGAGAAATGATCAGAAATGATCTTTCATTCCATATTCCATGGTGGAAACAACCTTCCATATACAATAACATCAGCAACATGGCCACTGACAGTATTAAGAGTCATGACATTCACTTAAAGAGTACATCTAATGCTTTTCTTTTACTCCACAGCCCACAGAGTTTGAAGAGAAGGCAGTGAAGAAAGTGGATGACCTTCTTGAGAGTTACATGGGCATTCGAGACACTGAATTAGGTGAGATTTCATGTATGTCATGAGAATGTCATGTAAGGATGATATCTTATCATGAACAGTTTACCTTGTGAACTTCTTAAAGTTGTTTTTGAGTATTATTTATATTGATATTGTGTGAAATTGTATTTGTCAATGTTTCTTTTTATGACTCCATTATATGTTGTGAAGCACACTGAGCTGCATATCTTGTATGAAGAGTGCTATAGAAATAAATGTTTATTATTATTTATTATGAAAGCGTGTTTTAACAAAATACAGTACCATTCAAAAGTTTGGGGTCAGCAAAAATTGTTAAAGTTTTTTTAAAAAGTCTCTTATGCTCATCAAGGCAGAATTTATTTAATCAAAATGCAAGAAAAAAACAGTAATATTGTGAAAAATTATTTTATAATCTTTGATGAATGACAGAGAAGGTTCAAAAGAACAGCATTTAATTGAAATGGAAATCTTCTTAAACACTGTAAGGCTTTACTGCCACTTTTGATCAATTTAATGCATCCTTACTGAGTAAGCATTCATTTCTTTAAAAATAGGAGTTTTGAATGGTATTGTACATTTTACTACATATTTGTTTTACATTGCTTATTATATATGCAAAACAAAAAGTTTATTTAATATACAACACAACTGTATATTAAATAATTTTGGTACTGTTGGATAACCACACAGTACCAAAATCTGGGTGCCGAAGCGACTTTTGCAATGGTTTGTTGCATTAACAAATATTACTAACGTGTCAGGCTCTGAGTATTGCAAAACGAGATGACTTTATCCTCCTTCTCACTTCTGCACAGCTGCCACGATGGTCGAGGTGGGCAGAGAAAAGAAGAACCCTGATGAGTTTGCCATGGCTCTGGACGAGCACACACACACACACACACACACACACACACACACACCACACCAACCATTAAAAAAACTTAGCTGAAATCAAGATCATCCTGTTCAGAGTCATGCTCTTTATAGCTAGCATGCTGAACATTTAAATTGATATGATGGTAAGAAATATTTTTTACAAATAAATAATAAACAAAAAATAATAGTAAATATCACCACTGTATTTTTCTTCACATTATACATTCTCAAGCCTTTCAAAGAGCTTCAACAGCAGCTAGGCACCAGGTTTTGACCTCTCAGGATGAGGAGAATTTATCTAGAGAATTTATTTCTGTGGTTTAGCATTTGTAGGTGAAGCTGGGAGTTTATGATATAAAAAAAAAAAAAAAGCCAAGGGAAAGGGTGATGTTTGAAACACTCTTTTGCATAGAGAGAGAATTTTGTATAGAATTATGGATATACATCAATTGTGTTTTTTAGAGCTATTTTAGACTTTGTAATTTATTTAATAAAGTGATGAAACTTTTGGAAAATTGCAGCTTCAGTAGCTGATTGTCACATTTTAGTCCATTCAAAATATACACATGAACATAAAAACATTAAGTTGTCATGTAACATTAAAAATAGTGCCAACCAGACAAAGTTAATTTAAGAAATATCACAAATGAGTTGATAATATCACATGGCTGATTTTATTTCTATTAGTTTTATTGTAAAATACAATCCATAAGGGATCACTTTGTATGATAGATGTATGTTTTTGTGTGCCTTCACTTTTGTGTTGTCGATTTAATTTTGTATGAACAATTTCTATTGTGCTCAAATCACAGGTTTTGTCTTTGCCTGTTTTTTTTCTTTCTTCCATTTATTAAAGGTGAAAAAGAATGCACTAAATTGCTTTGTGAATATGATCATTCACTGTATTATTTTTAACTTATCAACATCAGGTAAGATTGCTTCAAGCCGCAATATGGCATTTGATTCTTATTTAAAACCCTGAATCATGCTCATTATTGTGGGTGTTTTTGTACTGGGGTTTGACTTTCTGCAAACGCCACCAATAGGAGAGTAGTTTCTATTTTCTAGTTCACAGTGGAACAGAAGGACTATCTGGATAATGACTGCCCCCTGCTGTAGCACCAATCATGAGGTTGTGCTTTGTGTAATAGCCCTATCAAGGAAAACAGCTCCATAATATGGTAGTATTTAAATATAACAGTGGTTACTAGTTATCATTTAATTAAAGGGGTCATATGATGCGATTTAAATGTTTCCTTGATGCAACACAACGCGTAAAAAGACAGTATAACTCATTATAATCAGTAATTATGTCCCCACTGGATGCAACAAATGCCTCGTTTGTAATGGGTTTTCATGTTTTTGTTTCGTTGCTCTGGCCGGGACAGGGCATCAACATTATGGTGAGGGGCGTAATATTTCCGACACACGCTTGGGTATTCGGCCAATCACAACGCACTGGATATCCAGTGCGTTGTGATTGGCCGAATACCTCAAGCGTGTGTCGGAAATATTACGCCCCTCACCATAATGCCAATCAGAGCACACCTCGCTTTTCAGACCGATGAGCTTTGTAAAAATAGATGCGTTTCAAAAAGGCGGGGCATAGAGGAGAAACAATAATGTACAGTATGTGGAAAATGTTTTTTTTTTTACTTTAAACCGCATAAACATTTCATTACATCAAATACACAAAATAATGTTCTAAAAAGCAGCATCATATGACCCCTTTAATACCAATAAAACAATGATAGTTTTGAGACGCATTTTCCTCCTAAGGTTTGGAAACACTACAGGAAAAGTGGGGCTTTGGACAACTTTAATCTAAATAAATAAAAAATCTTGCACGTTTTTGCAACTTTAATGCATTTACACTACTGAAAATAAATTTATTTATTAAAGTTATTTTACAAAGAATTACACCTGAAGTGCACACATCCAACAGGCCAAGAGCTCAATGTGGGTGCTCAACCACAAAAAGTTGCATAAGTTGGCACACCACAGCTCCAAAATTAGAAAAATGTTTATGTTCTCACCACAGGTGACGTTTCGAGCCTAATCGTCTGATGAAGAGCTTTTAGGCTCGAAACGTCACCTGTGGTGAGAACATAAATATTTTTCAACTTTTGGAGCTGTGGTGTGCCAACTTTGATCTTCCTTTTTGTTAAAGGTCTCTTAAGCTCACCAAGGCTGCATTTAAAATAGAAGTCTTGTGACATTATACATGTCTTTACTGTCACTTATGGTAAATTTAATGCATCCTTGATGAATAAAAGTATTATTTAAAAATAATAAAAACATCTTACTGACCCCAATCCTTTGAATGGTAGTTTAGGAATAATTTTATGATACACATTTTATTATTTTGTTGTTGTTTTGTTTGTGTGTGTGTGTGTGTCTCTTTACTGATGGGTCATCAACTTAATTTTGTAAAAAATTCTATTAATGCACAAATCCTGTTTTAACAATGCAGCAAATACCATAATAGATTTAAGTATTGGTCGCTCTACTCTGTAAGCGAACACTGAAAAATAACTATATTCCAATATTTTATATCAACTTTATTTGTAGCCTCATTTTACATATTGGTAAAAAATACAGTAGGGTGCAGACAGACAATTCCCTCTCAATCCCCCAAAAAAAGGAAGAAAGAAAAAAGAAAAGAAAATAGTGCCAGCTCACATTATAGGCCTTAAATTACAGGTACTGTCAATAGTAAAAATCTATATTTAAAATTAAAGGTGACTCCACATATTGAGGACTAGAACTTGGCAAGTTTAAGAGATACTATTAGCATTTCTAAAAACGTTAACATAATAGAACTGGTACGCTCATGAAAACATACAGTTTTTAGGTGGATACAGTTTAGGGATTATAAGGCTCTTCGTATAAGTGACTGTGTAACTGGATCAGTTTTACCACAGCTTGCAAGATATGGCTTGGAAGCACATGAGAAATGCCTTACTGGCGTGTTTCTTAGTCAGAAAAAATGTGGAGTGCCTTAAGAATGCAGTCAAGAGGGTCAAATGTTTTCAACATGAATAATCAATATGGACACGTCAGCTTTGATCTTCTGAAATGCAAGATGAAAAAAACAACAACTTTTAGCACCCATTATGTGACATGGAAAGTAAGTATGCTTTGGTTCTCAAAGTAATAAGCCAATCTACCGCAAGCTGCGATACCTTGTAATCCGCAAATGCATTATAAATTCCTTCATTTTTGAAGCTTGTCTTGTGCTATAGTAGATCAAATTAAATGACAGGAGTTGAGGTTGGTGATGGATGGCTCTAATGTGCCCAGCAAGGTGATGCAGTGTACTGGCTGAGATCTTTCCATGCCGCTTCTTCCCTTCTTCTTAGAGTTCATCCCCGATGTGAGCGGTCCTGAAGGCATCACCAGTCAGCTTCTCTTGAGCTTCCTTCATGCTAGCCACAACTGCACACGGAAGAAAAATGTGGTCAAGTTACATGTCACTCGTTTTGTTCACAATGCACAGAAAATCTCATTTGTTTTTCAAATTCATCTCTAGAATGGACTGTAAACACAGTCAATCCTGTTTTGCATTGCCACTGGAAAGTTTGCTATTTGAAGCAAAGCGAGTGAAAACTAGTCATTTCAGACACAGATCAAGTCAATAGACTGCATTCTTTATGATGTATTTATGATGTAAATAATGCACTATATTGTGATGACAACATTTTTGCGAAATATTCTGAAATGTTGTCGCAAAATGTGTTACGTCAGAACTATTGCGTTCCTATTCTATAGAATGCAACAGTCGGATTCAAGAAGTTAAAAAATGCCATTCGTTTTCTCTATAGGGAAATACATTTTTAACGATACACTCTAAAAAATGCTGGGTTAAATACAACCCAGTGCTGGGTAAAATAGGGACAAACCCAGCAATTGGGTTGTTTTGACCCAGCGGTTGGGTTACTACCCAGAAGGTTGGGTTAAACATTTAACCAAACCGCTGGGTCAAAACAGCCCAATTGCTGGGTTTGTCCCTATTTAACCCAGCACTGGGTTGTATTTAACCCAGCATTTTTTAGAGTGTAGCCTACTACATGTAGTTAGGTCTACTCTAGTTGCTAAAAAGAGTATTGCCGGTCATAATTGCTTACTTATTTTTTTAGGTTTTTAATTTTTAATGTATATTTAGACATGATCAAACACTAGATTTTAAGTTTTTGATTTTTTTAAATGTTAAATTAAAAAAGGTTACTTACATCCCAGCGTTATTTTTTATGATATTCACATAAGCAACAACGTGTCCCCTCGGTTTTAATGAGCATGACGCCTCTGATCTCAGGAACAGAAAACTGTCTAAATTTCTGTTGAAAAATGATCTGTTGTGATTGATTTGTTTTGGTTTGAGTTCACAGAGTCACAAATATTGTATTTGTAAAAACTACAAGAGTTTTTATTTTTATTTATTTTTTATTAACCCCATATTTTCCACTCAAATTATTTTAATACGTTCCTCAGACCTAATATTTCTGTAATATTACTGAAGTTCTATCCCTGTATATATAATGATTTTATAATAATAATGCATAATCATATTGTTAACAACTAACTAAAAATTGTAAAAACAAATTACATTTTTTTACTAACATGTTGTTCCAAACCCATATTTCTTTCTTTCTTTTTTCAAATTCTCTTCATACAGTGCAAGTAAACAGTAACTGAATCTCTAACTAACATTTCCCTTCACGGACGTATGAAAGTCATATGGATTTGGAACAACATGAGGGTGAATTTTAATTTTTGAGTGAAATAGCCCTTTAATCCTCTTAAAATGTATAAAATATAAACTTATTATTAAAAAATATATATAGTTAATTTGTGTGCTTGTGCTTTCTTAAAGCAAATTACACTTATTTTTTATTATGTAATGCAATGGCATTCATACATTTGTAGGTGTGGATTTTGGGGCCTCCATAGAAATAATCATCTCATAGTATAATGCACCTGGATACTTGGGAGTCATTCCCCACCTGTCCGGCACTCATGAAATAAATATTTGAATATTAAATACATCACCTTAGAGGACTTAATTGTCCTCTGTCCTAGACATGTGTGAACTCAAACTCTCTCCTGTGAGTGTCCTACCCTAACCCATAATTCATTCCAAACCTTTGAAAAAACAGGTTAAACCTGATCTAAAAAAGCAAGAATGTCAGTTAAAAGCCAAAACAGACACACCACCTCACATGCTTTACAGGACAGAAAGACATACCAAAATAAACAGACGGAAACATACTTAATACAAATCCAAGCGCATGAAATGATACGATTACATGTACGCTTCCTTACCGGATTTAGTTTATTGTCATAACTTAACCTTGCTATATTATAAGCCTAGTGGACATTAAAATTGGTGGAAAGATCTATAGATTTTTAGGTTCTTTTTGACTTGCAAGCAACCTCCTAGCAGCCACATAGAACACCAGGACAACTGAATATCATCATGATAAAGACCACTCTGAAAGCCTTAGAAACTGTAAAGAATCCAACTATAACACCTTTACGAGCCTCACTGAGACAGTACTGAGTAATTTCGGTCAATCGGGTGTTACTTTAGATCCGCGTTTCGGGTCAGAAACCGGTGGTCTAGCACAGCTAGCGTTGATAGGGATTATTTTGCTCAAATGTCTAAATTTATAGATATTTTTACCTCGTTCTTTGTCATCAGCTAACACCTTTCCGAAATGTGACGCAAGAAAAAACAGTATAAAAGAAACCAGTGCAATGCTGGATAAAGACGACGGCATTTTCATTCTGATGGTCGTTAGCCTTGCTGGCTGGATGTGCCGGATAGAATCCCGCCGGGTCCTAAATCCTGCCGGATTACAGGAGCGCGCGGATGGCGTCAGATGCGTCACATTTTATTTTTTTTTATTTTTTTTATTTTTTTTTGACCAGAACAAAATATACAACAGTTTACAAAAATGTACATAAAACATGCCAGAGTGTACAAACCATTGATTCATTAATCAAAAATTGTATATTTGTGAAAAACAAACCATTGATTAATTAATCAAAAACTCTATATTCGTGAAAAATATTACAAGTCTTCTTTGCTTTTTTATTAACAATGTTCTCCAAACTGGTGCAGTAGTCCTTAGTCTCCTGAAGAAAATTAATGAAATTTGGCTTGGATCCTGACCATTTCTTCTAATGTATGTGAAATTTTCCCAAAATAATAAAAAGCTGTACAAATAAAGTAAAATTATTATTATTAATTTCACTGGAATAATACATACATATATCAAAATTATTTAACTTGAATATCCTCCTGACTACCAGCTATGGAGTTTTGTCCAGTGTAGAGGACATTATGTTTCAGCGATTTCTCTTACATGTCACAGTTTTAATGTCCTGTACAGAGCACATTCAGGGCTTTTCAGAGATACCAAATGATTGGATGTTTCACCATGGCCACTCCCTCTCCTTGGTCTTTAAAAATGGCTGACATTAATTTAGTGATCTAATTTTAGATGGAAATATGATCATATTTTGTAATTATCATTTAAATCTGATTAATTGACAAATTGTTTGTCATAAATAAACATCTCAGGAAAATGTTATGGGGTTTCAAATCAAAATGTGACCTTCTGTTATGAAACAGGGCATCAATTTCATACATGTTCACTGTAGAGGACACCAGGACTTAAAGCATGTTTATTACACAATTTGGGAGACACAACAAATAAATAGAGAAAAAATTATCTATCAATATTCCTATTAAATATGAGATATTATTATGGAAAATCTTGCTAATTATTACTCCCATTATTGCACTTATTTGTTCATTCTATGTTGCCCCAAAAACACATTAATATGCTAATTAGATACAGTTTATAGATACATTTTATATAATGGAAAAACTCGTTTATGGCTATTTTACAAATATTTTGCATAAAGAAAAATATATTTTATGACCGTGTAACCCTTTGCAGTTCTTTGTTCAATTCGCACCATCAAAATGAACCAAATTAAAAAGTTGGCTTCAAACTTTCATTTTCAATTTCTTTGGAGCAATTTACATACGGATAATTGTCTCTCATTTTCATTTTCAATTTTACGAGTTTGGGTTGTTGCGCCCGAATCTGATTT
>NW_015639773.1:807236-811764 GCF_001515625.1 Sinocyclocheilus rhinocerous | reverse complement strand
GCAGAACTACTGCCAATTGTGCTCCAGTTAGAGCAGCGCATAGCTCGAGTCGGGGGATTGTTTGCTGCTTCTTTGGAGCTACTCTGGATCTAGCTGCCAAGAATGACACCTCTGTTTGTCCTTTGCTATCTTCATATCAGCATCCGGGTCCTTTGCACCTTCTGGGTCCTAACAATAGGCGTGTGACTGTCGCCTGACTTAATAACAACAGCGAATTAACCATTACACATATACAAAGAACTGTATGACCATTAAATAACTGGCCCTCAGTTTAGTACAATTTGCTTTTAGAATATTGAAACGCGTATAGAAAAGACCAACTATAGTGTTAAGAGATACATAAACACACTCACAATGTATTTGAACTTCTTGAACTTTTCGTATTGTAGCCTCTATAGTCACTGACAGGCTTACAATTTGTGGTAAAAGAGTCATGTAAGTGATTATTAGATGAAAGTTTCCTCCATGATGGAGAAAATGTTATGACATTACTCTTATGTTTTCATAAATTAAAAAAATAACAAATATTATTTGTAATGAGGTAAAATTTGTCTCACCTTCAAAAAGCCCGCCACTCAGAGGTTCAGCACAGAGCTTAAAAACGTTTTCTGCTGATTGGAACTGACTGGGTTCCTGTACTATCTTGAATTCAACAGCATAGTTTTCCATGCAGCTGACAGGATGTCAAAGGTAAAGTATATAATTTCAGCGCCACTAGCGGCACCAAACGGAATTGAGAAAAAAGTAGAGATCGTTAGCAATTCGCGACCTGGACCGATTCGCGGCACAGCCCGCGTTTGCAAGCGCCATTACAGTGTAAATTGATGGACATACGGTAACATACCTGAAACAGAAAACTAATAAATACACTTCGGAAACTCACACAGACGGCGCACACATCAACGTATCTCCCATATGAGAGGAGTTTTATGACAACGGGAAGGGCGTGGCCTCAAAATTAAAGGTGAATGACGCAACATATCGCCAGCAGTAGGCTGCGGTGTATTCATTAAATACATACTATTAAACAGTTAATTTTGCTAAATAATATATGAACAGTTTTGATTATGTTGCTATGGGTGTTGCACAGTGATACACAGAACAGTTGGGTGAATAAAACGTTTTATAATACAAATTATTTCACAGACACATCACAAATACACCGCAAATAGTACTGCAAATGAATAACTTTTATTGATGCAACAGGGAGGACAGATTATCAGTGCAGCTAAAAGGAGTAAATACATCATTGAACACAACCACATATTGTCATTTGATTAGGCTGACTAACAAAATGAAGCAGTTGAAGTTGTGAATGATTAGAATGGTTCAATATTTGCAATTTCTCCTAAAATATGTGAAACTAGAATTTGAACGCATAATTCCAAAATATTACTCAAACTTCTTCAGCACACAGGGCAGTGGGTTCTGGAATGTGATTTTTATTGGCACTTCTTTGCCCACCGCACAGTCACATCCAGGCTAAAAGGGCAAATCACAATCTGCATTAACACCATTCAGGTTACAAACAGTTATAAAAAAAGACTCAATTTTCCACACCCAGCTAATAATCAGTGGTTCTTAATTCGTTTCTAGGCCTAGGATTAAATGATTTCACTAAACTGGGTGAGATTCATTCATAAACACCAGCAGGTGAAGTATAGCTTTCACGTTTTTCAAACTCACAGTAATAACAAGATCTGGAGTGCACATTCTGAAGTTGAAGCGTTTGGCCACAATCTGATTAGTCTGAGTGACCCGTCCAGCGAGAGTGAGCATCATCGTTGAATGATCCACAAGGTGTTTCTTATAATCCTCATATCGCAGGGCCCACTCCAGAACCTTGGCTAAAAATGGACAAGAGATAAACACTGAATATATACAAGCTTGAATGCAGTGGTAAACATCCTCATCCCTACCATATCAGAACAATTTATATTATGCTATTTTAATTTAGTTTCTACTGAGTCTCTACACTCTTAAAAATAAAGGTTCTTTATTGGCATTGATGATTCCATGAAGAACCTTTAACATACATGGAACTTTCCATTCCACAAAAGGTTCTTTACAGTGGCAAAGGGTTCTTTAGATTATAAAAATGTTCTGAACACAGACACAATGGTTCTTTTAAGAACTGTTCACTGAAAGGTTTTTTACGGAACCCAAAATGGATTTCTATGGCATTTCTGAGAAAATACCACTTTGAATCCTTTATGTGTGTGTATATATATATATATATATTAGTCTCTACTAAGAGCAGATTTATGGTCTTTGGATAAAAGCTAAAGGTTAATCTTTTATGAAGAGAACCATTGTTTGAATGAGATTTTTCAAACCAAACTGGCTCCCAATATTTTTTTTTTAATTAAAATGTATTTCATTTTTTTAATGAAACTCTTATGGTTTCTACAGAGGCATATGGAGCATATAGCGCTCATGGTATCTCAGTCTTGAAAGGATTATACGATATAGTTAAAAATCAATTCTGCAATGGATTTTGAATGGATTTTTGCATTACTTTTACTGCATGACTTTAGCTAAGCTCTGATTCATTTATTTTCTTACTTTCACTGGCCTTGAGCTCAAAGCATGTCTGGTCCTTCTTCACCAAGGCTTTGTGAACTCCAGTGTAGTATGTGGCAGACACTTGGCTGTGGAGGGTGACGCTACGAGGTGAGCTGCATTTGTTCTTCAGAGCGATGCAGAGCATGGCATCCTTGCCCACACATGGTCCATCACCCTTCATGGTGATATCACAGACTACATCCTCAGCGCAGGGCAGTGGGTATACGCATTTCCTGCAGCCATGACGAAGGGCAGTTTCCACAGCATGGCGCTCCTCCTCTGAACCTGATGGATGTGGGAAGTGGAGGTAAAATTACAACTATTCAGAGTGAAAGAGTCTATAAGTGATGTGTGTGACTTTTCACCTTCTGGGTGTTTGTATTGGTGTGTGATATCCACACGTTTGTCTGAGCCGACAGCCTTGGTGCTGATGCAGTGACCTATTGCGTTCTTGTCAACGTGGATCACAGCAAATGTTCCACAAGCTGTCCGCTGCCAGAAGACTACATCACTGTTCACCTAGAGCAAGATTAGTTCATTGTTCATAATTTATTACCACAAGGTGGTGTGTATGTGAGACAGAGAGAATTTGAGAAAAAGATCCAAGTTACAGGAATAACTGCCTCAAAACCTACAGTATGTACAGTACAGTACATTTTCATACCTCAGCAAAAACGAAGGGTGTGTCATATTTGAGGAAGACCTGCCCGCTGCGAATTGCAGCAACAGAGGTGGGGCCGCAGCGGAAGATTCCCTGGCTGGTTTCCTGAGGAGTGGAATCAACCACCTGCCAACCTCCAAAACCAGATGGCAGATCTGACCGAGTCATCCAGGCCTCATTCCACACATGGTAGTTCCTACATGGAAGAGAAGAAGAAAGAAGCACAATCTTTGTGAATAGATTCAAAGTAGAGGAGACAGAGAAACAATGTCTGTACATTGGATAACTTACTGCCTGCTTAAACTTAAACTTAAATTTGCTTAAACTACCTAATGCAATGAAAAGTAGGATTTCCGAAGTCATTATAATAATGCATACAAGAAAATTTTGCAACGCAGATTCATCATTGTGACGAGTGGGGGCGGGGCCGAGAGCCGTGGGAACGGAGCGAGGCCGGTGGAGTAATTGATGATGAGCGACACCTGCACCACTCACCGGTCTCGAGTCCCACGGAGGAGCTCCGTAAGTATAAAAGGAGGAGTTACGACAGTGAAAGACGAGAGAGGACCAGGCCTGGATTTTATTTTGTGTTTGGTGTGCGGCAGTCGTCCGCGAGGGGCTGCCGCTTTACTTTAATTTTGTGTTTGTCTATTTTATTAAAGTCTTAAGTATTCGCCGGTTCCTGCCTCCTTCTTCCCGAACTACGAACGTTGTTACAATCACATTGTGCTTTTTCAGGAACACTGCATAGTTTAGATCAAAACTGTAAAAAATATTAAATGTACATTCAGTGCATATACATTTTCTCACCAACAGGTGGTGGTTAACAAAGCAGTTATCACCAAACTTGAAACAGGAGTGGCAAAAAATATTTTTAAATATTCATAATATGCAGTTTAAGAAATTATATTTGTGTGCTTGTCCCATCATGGTACTATAGCACTAATAGGACTATAGGACACTAATGCTGATGTTACAGTACATAATGAAAGAGGTTTGTACAGAATCTTACCAGACTGAATCACAGTTCAGGTTATCGATCAGATCATAGTTCTCATCAAGATAAATGTCCACTGTCATTGACACATCAGTGTCATGAGCAGAACAGAAGTTTGTGACTGGACGAGCAGGAATGCCAAAGCACCTCAACACTATGAGAAAGAGAAGAATATAAGTGCATTACATCTACAGTCTCTTTCTCAAAACTTTTTCTCCTTGTCCATTCTGCAGGAACTCTTACATGTGTTGGTGACTCCAGCAAAGGCCAAGCTCTGTCCATATTTGACAGGTATTCCTCCACAT
>NW_015639773.1:797419-806909 GCF_001515625.1 Sinocyclocheilus rhinocerous | reverse complement strand
TAAAACAAAATATACATTAACTATAAAATATAAAAAATAAAAAATAAAAAAAAAATAAAAAAATGTATTTAAAATAAATAAAAAAATATATAAAAATAAAATATAAAAAACTTTCAGTTTATTTCAGTTAGTTGCCAAGGCAGCATTTCTAATTTTTTTTGTTTGTTTAAAGTAATAAAATAACTAAAAAGTAAATAAAAATTAATTTAAAAAATAAAAATGACAAAAACACAAGAGAATTACTAAAACTTTCAAATTAAAATTAAAACAGAAAATACAAAACTAATTCAAAATAGTATATTAATGATAAATAACACTGGAAATAACAGTGATGGTCTTAGAATCACATCATCGCAAGACTGATCGAAAGGACTTAACTGACCAAGTCTCAGCTCCAGGTGAAGTTGGTCACATTTTGGATTGAATGGCCGGGAAAGCTCAATCCACATCTGGAAACACTGTCCTCTACGGACAATGAGGTGATCACTGCGGAAACAACTGGTGTGATGCTCCTGACGATTCTGACACTTCCAGGATTTCATCTGGTCTACACAACGAACCTGCAGAACCAAATCTGAGAAAAACCAAGCAGAGGGAATCAATTAGGAGCTTTAATTGACAAATTTCACAAAATGCTGCTCAGGCCAAAGATCTACAACTCTTACCTTCGCAGGTGCGCACGACCTGGCAGTCATCCGCACAGTCCTTGAGGACAACTTCCTTGCAGTCATAATCACAGCGTGGCTTCACATAGTCGCAAGGGATGGTGCAAGGGTTGTTGCATGGGTTGACACAAGGATTCACAAAAGGAATCACGCAAGGATTGACTACAGGCTTCACGCAAGGATTGACGACAGGTTTCACGCAGGGAGTCACACAAGGATTGACGACAGGTTTCATGCAGGGATTCACACAAGGATTGACAACAGGTTTCACGCAAGGGTTACTGTAAACCGGCACACAGCCAGACCCTCTCCAGAAACTGTCAGACTCCAGTTTAATGCCTGGGAAACGGCCGATGTTGCAGAAGTTGTTGTACAGGCCATACTTTACGAGAGACATGCTGTGAGGTGCAAAGGAGAAAGAATGAGAGTGATATTAGTTGTCATTTAAGTGATATAAGATCTTTTGTTGCCTTTTTCCTCTAGAACACATAAAGCTGCATTGAATATATATATATATATATATTAATTGCATATAGTGGCGTTTCTCTTCAAAAAACTCTGAAAGCATATTTGATCATTTTTAGTTGATTACTTACATGTTTGTGGTTCTTGCTCTGGAGTGATGTTGAATCTGAAGAGATTTTTGTCCCTGTTTGGTAAAAGAGTAACAGCTGAGTTAAACTCAAATGACTAAAGCAAAGCAAGGCTGACTGATACCACGGCTTCTTGCGCTGTGACACTTCTCTACGCTTTAGTCCGGTATATATTCACTTCTCCGTTCTCAACCCATCCACATGAGTAATTGAAGTGCCTACACTATTCCACTGCTTCCTGGAAGGATTTTAGATGAATCACACAGGTTAATTTGAAAAACAAACTGTAATGGTGCAAATTTACGGCTTAGTGTAAGTGTTCTGATAGTATAATTGATATAAGAATAATTAAACTCACAGGCAGAGCTGTAATTGAGCAATTCCAGCATAAAGGAGCACATAAGCCAGTTTATGTATGTGTTAGCTGTACAATAGCAGTTTAGACACACCCACTCATTCTCTGTTATTGCTGTTTTCTACATTTTAGAATAACAGTGAAGTCACTAAAATACAATGAGGTTTATGTAAACAAATTAAAACAGCTTTTTTCAAATTTGCCACCCTCTGTCTATTCGAATATGCTTGGGCTTCATTCTGAATTAAATTAATAAAACATGTTTCATTTTAGTATTTTTGTCTTGTCTTCCAGTACAAATACCAAAATATCCTTAAATAGGAAAATGAGAAAACTGATTTTATTTCTTGTTTTAACATAAATCTAACAAAATAAGTCAGGTTTATGTCGTTTAAAGCAATATATATATTAAATAATTATTAATTATAATTAAATTATATATATACACACACACACACACACAAACACACACATATATATGTATATATATCAGCATTTGTATATTTATATAACTGCATGCATTTAAGTAAAATGCCTTTTTGTATGTTAATCTTTTTATTGACTACATATACTTTTATTTAACAGTAAGTAAATAAGACAGATGTTTACCTTATTTACCTCTTAATTTGTGTGTAGAAAAACTTTTCACTCAGAAATGCTAATAAGTTTCACAATTAATTACAAAGAAATGGCAAGTAACACATTTAATTAAACTTAAAAATAGTATTTTCTTGTAAAACATACTCAAATGATTATTTTTTTTTGCAGTGTATTAAATACATTTGTAAATGTTTAGTACTCTGTGGTGTAACATGCTCAACATCTAAAACTGCATTCTATATCAAACTTCAATGTTGGCAAATTTATTTATTTACATGTTGGTCAGCTAATTGTAAGTGTCTCAGACACACGTACACAAAAAAAACCCCTCCTTATTTACACACCCAAAGATCTTTTTGCAAGTCTTTAGAAACACAGACACACCACAGGTGTGTAAACTGTTTAATTCTGAATTTCATAACTGCCACATAATCACCATCATCAAAAAAATCCCAAAATGCCATCCCAAATAAATCGCAAAGCATAAAAGGAAGGAATCAGATTGTGAAATTAAGTGTAATTTACATCTTAATCATCAAACAATAATCAGAGCAGGAAAAAAAATCTTACTGTAAATGTTAGGTTTGGCAATAATTCTATACCATCAGTCAAATTATTTATCCAGTCTCTATTTCTCGACTGCACAATTTGCCTAATTTCTAATCAGGGGTTGGACACATGCATTTGAGTAAATTAACCATTAATGAAGGGAAGCGCTTTGCATGAATGATATCTAACCTTCCTTGATTTTGTGATTTGGCCTCAATTGATAGCTATTAAGCACAATCATCCTTCATGTAAAATAATGATCTTTAAAATAGCATCATATGACCCCTTTAATACCTCTATATTTGCCTCTGCAGGAACATATGATTTTCCTAGTGAATGACTCTAATTATCAGATCAAATCACTTTGCTTCCCATAGACCATAGTCTTTGTGTCAAAGCCCTAATTTTGCATTATGGCCTATTCAGTGAATGAAACTGCATGCTCAATTTGATGAAAGCTTGTCATATGAACTCAAAGGGATAGTTCACCCACAAGAAACTAAGTTCTACAGGTTTGGAGTGACATTAGAGTCAGTATGACAGTTTTTTAATTTTTGGGCGAATGAATTCAAGCAGTTCTGAAAGCAAACTTACTGGACGTGCAAGCTCATTTGTTTCTCCTCCTTTGGGTAGTTCTTGCACTTTGAAGTTTAGGCAGGATAGGAAAATTATGTTATTACAGTTTGAATTACAGATTAAATGACTTTCTCAGTAAATGATTCAGTCTTCAGTCTGGATACTAATGGCACTAATTAGGTCAGTAAAGTGTCGCAATTATGGTACTGACTGTACATAGTATATCAGATAGGGGCACACCAAAATTCTTGATTATTCTCACAAAATTTTTTATATATATATATATATATATATATAATGCTAACTGGACATCATTACACTGGTTACACTGACAGCTGTCAGGTATCTTAACATTGTTGTGGACCAAGTGCACCCATTCATGGCAACTGCATTCCCTGCCAGTGATGGCCATTACCAACAGGATAATGTGCCATACCACACTGCCAGAATCGTCCAGGAGTGTATATAAATATTTTTTTTCTGCACTCTAATAAATGCTGGGTTATTTATTTATTTATTTTTAACCCAAATGCTGGGTTCAGCCTGTTGGGTCATTTTATTGGGTTATTTTTAATGATTTTTAACCCAGTTTTTCTGTAACTCAGCTGCTGAGTCAGTGTTGTCACGGGTTGTGTTGAGAAGCCAGGCAAAGGACACAGTGGGTAAATTCCAAAACTCACAGTTTAATAATGGACTCAAAACTCAGGCAGATTAACAAGGGAAAACACAACTTAGTATAACGGTGATCGAACAAACCAGCGGAGATTCAGGAGACTCAGGAGAGCTGGACGGAACCAGCGGAGATTCAGGAGACTCAGGAGAGCTGGACGGAACCAGCGGAGATTCAGGAGACTCAGGAGAGCTGGACGGAACCAGCGGAGATTCAAGGGACTCAGGAAAGCTTTCTGGAGCGGACTCTGGAGAGCATTCTGGAGTGGATGCTGCTGCTTTGGGAGGTTCTGCAGTGCAAGCCGCCACCTCGGGAGGAGCATTCCAGCATTCACTGGATCTACACTCTACACTACAAACGACGCGCAGGCCATGGAAGTTACACCTCCCGCCAAACGAATGTGCAGCCAGTTTCCGTGTGCTCCACTGACTACAGTTGGAGCACTATTTGATGTAGTGCGCTATAGGGTGTTTTCACGACACGTCCTCAATCCGAAAGTCGGCCATATTGGCGGCACTGAACGTAAACAATGCCACTGAAACGAACGGAACTCGTGTGTGGGCTTGGCGAAAAAAATAAGTAGTTCACTATAGTTGCTTTTCCATTACAGATTTGCACAAAACTTTTGCGATATTTTATAAAATGTTGATAAAAAACGATGACGTTTCCATTAATTGATGTTATGTGACTAAAACTTATTTTTTTCCTCTAGCGATAAGTCATGGCGACGGATGTTGGTAGGTTTACAATATCGCAACCATCACACTAGCCCAGGGGTGGCGAACGTCGGTCCTGGAGAGCCGCAGCCCTGCAGAGTTTTGCTTCAACCCTAATCAAACACACCTGAACAATCTAATCAAGGTCTGAACGGCTTCTAGGAAGCTACAGGCAGGTGAGTTTTTATTAGGGTTGGAGCTGAACTCTGCAGGGCTGAGGCTCTCCAGGACCGGAGTTCGCCACCCCTGCACTAGCCATTATCTTTAATTGAAGGAGATGTAGATGTCTTTAGCGAAGCAGCGCGGAAAGCCACTTCTGGGATGCTTCTTTGCGCAGTTTGAAGGGTAATGGAAGTGCAGCTTATGTCGGGATAAAAAATAGAAGGAAGAATTGGCAGGTCGTCAGTCCAAGACAAAGGAGCCAGCTCGTATGGATCTTTACCACCTATTAACTTTAGTTTGTCAAAATATCGCACCCTTTCCTGCTTACTAATTCCTTCTCTATATGATTTAGCAGTTTCCACACATATTTTCCATGGTTTAGACATTATAAATTAGTAAAAGAACGTCTAGAGTAGTACATTAGCCGTGCAATACATGCTGTTGTTTACATCCGAGTTTCTCCAATATGGCCGCGCATCCGGGTAACCAAACCGTGACGTACGTGCAAATGGTCTATTGTCACTGCTGTGGTCATGCTATGTGTTTGACAGGTTAAAGGGGACATCGGATGCTCATTTTCCACAAGTTGGTATGATTCTTTAGGGGCTTCATGAAATGTCTGCAACATACTTTGGTTAAAATTCCTCAATGGTCGTGTAAAGCAACACCCTTTTTACCTTGTCAAAAACAGCTCTGTTCACAGTGAGCCATTTCTATTTAAATGATAATGAGCTACTGCTTACCCCACCCCTCTCCTCCATTTTTCTGTGTATTCGGTGGCTTGTTACCATCAAAAACAAAACGAATCCATTGCGTCCTCAGTGGCTCTGATGCCGGGAGAAAATGAAGACTCTTATGTTCACTTTTACATCCAACTACAAAACACCTGCTCGAGACATTGTTGTCGCTACAGCTGCTCGAGCGCAGAGAAAATGGCGGACAGCACACAACTGGCTGAGGGCAGAAATATGCTAATACGGGACAGTCCGTCAGTGGTCGTGGGCAGGGCCAAAGCAATATGACGTCATACTGCTCAGAAAATCAAAACAGCTTGAAAATTGAGACTGTTTAGTTTTTTGGGGATTAAAAAAAAAGGAGTGAATGGATTTTTATCATTGTAGGGTGGTTGTGTCCACACACTGCCAAGACACATTTATATGCAAACACCACGTAAAAGTGAATTTTGCATCTGATGTCCCCTTTAAAACTTAAATGTGTGACAGACGAGATGGCACAAGTTGAAGCTGTTTTTGATTTAACTTTTCAAACATGAATATAAGATTGTCATTTATTGAACTGGAACAGCCTACTGATACAAGATTTCTTCCCACAGATTCCCATTAGTTGCTTTTGCTGCTACTGTCACGTCTTAAAATATTTACTGAATGTTTTTGAGTATTTTATGATTGTAAAAGACGGACTTGCCATTGAATAATAAAAAAAATGTATATGAACTGTTCTTGTCCTATATATATATAAAACAGTTTTTAGAGTGCATTTTTATTATTTAAAATGAAAAACCTTCAATAGGTTGACTGACCCAGCACTATGTAAAAAAAACAACAACAAAAAAAACAGCAAATGGGCTAATATATGAAACCCAGCAAGCTGGGTCAAAATTACCCAGCATGTGTTCTGTCCAATATTTACTCAGCACTGGGTTGCCAAATAACCCAGAAATGGTTGTTTTTAACCCAGCATTTTTTTAGAGTGTAGTAATTACAGATGCATTATTATTAATAGTAGTAGTAGTATTATTATTAGTATTATTCTTTTAATTACACTCTAAAAAATGCTGGATTAAATACAACCCAGTGCTGGGTAAAATAGGGACAAACCCAGCAATTTGATTGTTTTGACCCAGTGGTTGGGTTACTACCCAGAAGGTTGGGTTAAACATTTAACCCAACCGCTGGGTCAAAACAGCCCAATTGCTGGGTTTGTCCCTATTTTACCCAGCACTGGGTTGTATTTAACCCAGCATTTTTTAGAGTGTAGTAATAGTAGTAGTAGTAGTAGTAGTATTGACATCACCTGATTAGAAAGATGCTGGAAGGCAATAATATCAGGATTTTTATTTTTTGGAAAACAGTTTCTTGGAAAACAGTTTCTATGCCACTAGCAGTTACCAGGAAAATAATTATGTTTAGTTGTAAATGGTGGAACGTATTGATTAATTTATGGTTTATATATCTGTTCATACGTACATGCATACATTAACTAAGCAATTTTTATAGAATTTGTAAATTGCGTTTCTCAGAGAACAAGTACTTTATGATTAGATGCAATATCAGTCTAGTGGCCATAAGGGGGCTCTAATGAGCATCTTAACCATCAATCCTACTGCAGACTGCTGTCTCACTGTTTCACCACCCAGAAAGACTGACTTAACAGTCAAAATTATTGTATAAAGACACCTTTTAAAGCAACGGGTTTCAGACAGACACCATGACAAATAATCTAAAACAAATTCAAGTGAGCTTTAGAGAAATGCAAATAATAATTAAATGACCACAGTGTTATTTCTTCATTAAAAAAAATTGGAATCTGTATGTAAATCGGAAAAAAGGCATTTATGAATTCATGAACTTTCAACTGTTCATTCAGTTTCCACTTTCAACTAAAACTGAATTGCGCGCACACAATTGTGGGAGATCAAAGTATACATCTATGCAGCCTTCAAAAATCGACCAAATAAAGTCGTTTTAGCTTACAGAATGTTATGCAAACATTGAATTTGGACTTGCCTTGTTGCTTTACTACCTCCATAGGTCTACAAATGCAGGTTTGCATCTTTGCAGTCACATGCTTTTCCTAAATGTTTTTGCAGTCTTTCCAATAGGGGGCAGCTGTGACCCACAGAGTGGTTCTTCCCACAAACTAGTTGTAAAATATAAGTAAAAATATACGTACAGTGCACATGTCCGTGTGAATTGTATATGAAGATTTTGTGACAAATACATAAATAAGAAGGCCATAAATATACTACTCTGTAAAGAACCTGCATCTGGAATGTGTTATTAGTGTGTTTTGTGTGAGAGAGAAAGCATGAGTGTGTGTATAGGCCTATGTGTGAGTGTGAAACCACACACCACCAGGAAACAGAATCTGAAGAGAACATGCTATTTCAGCAGAACTGCGAAAGCCATTTCACTTCCTCTCCACGTTGCTATAAGCAACCACTCTTCTGCTGGGGTCAGTCCATATTCCACAACATGCAGACAAGAGTTTCAGAACAACAATATTTCATTGAAATGTTCAGTAATAATTCATAATTCAATAGTAATTAAGAAGAATAATGATTCTTCTTAATATAAGAATCACTGGTGTTTCACTTTTAGTCATAACTTAAAAACTGATGGCAGGGGGGAAAACGATGCTAATTGCAACTAACCATGCAGTCATGGATAGGTAGGGTAAAGGAAATAGGCTAAGCAACTTTTAGAAAACACAGTAATTAATTTGTCATTTGGTAGAAACTAATCAAATTGAGACACTGACACAGATTGTGTGACATGCCTTCATCCTACAAATCCATGAACAAAACTGTACAAGAAAAAAAAAAAAAACTCAGACTACATTTAATAAAAATTGATTGTTTTTTTCATAAGGAAGTCATATCATATTAATAATTTTGCTGCGGATTGGCCTGTGCAGTTTATTGTGCAATTAATACATTTCAATGTTCAATTTTAAGAGCATTTTTGTAAAATGTTTTTGCCAGTACCCTAAAAAAATAGGGTTAAAAAAAAAAAACAGGTTTTACATCAAAAATATTCATATTAAAAAAACATTAAATAATGTCAAAATGCACAACTGCATAAATAATTATTATCACAATGGTCTTCATTTACTTTCAGAAAAATATCCTATTTCTTATGATTTAGAGAAAATTAAAAGAAAAATATATTATAGTTTGCATAAAAAATTAAGCATTTTTTAAAGACTTTTAATACTTTTTGGATTGCATTTCATGACAATTAATGTTTTATTATTTATATTATTATATATAAATGTTTTATTCTAAGCAAAATGTAAATAATGATGGCAATAAATAAAAAATAAATAAATAAACACAACTCTTTCAAAATATCTTATTTTTGTTCAATGTTTTTTTTTTTCCTGTACCCTAAAAAATGTCAAGGTCAAGGTATGTGTTATGTGCGTGTGCGTATGTGCGTGTTAGGTAATGTATACAAATTTTAAGAAGTTTTATTCCGATCAGAAATATTATTTAACATGACTTAATTACCTGACAACAGGCAATTGCACCAAAAAAGGGTCTTTAAAGTACAGTAATAACTGCACATTTTCAAGTTTAAACATGTATGTTGTACATACTTCATAAAATGTGATGCAATTACAAACTGCAGGTTCATATATGTTTAACTTGCCGGGTTGCATAAGACTTGTAATGAGGCAGTTACTTGGAAGAAAACCTGATGTATTACTGCAGGATCAGCCTCAGTAAGAGGAAGACACACTTCCCCAAACAGGACAGAGGTCAACGGGGTCAAGCAGCTGCAGGTCAAATCCCTGTCCACAAAAAAACAACAACAACAGTCAGGCAGGTCTCTTTATGAATCATACTGTGTGTGTCAGTT
>NW_015639773.1:773290-794931 GCF_001515625.1 Sinocyclocheilus rhinocerous | reverse complement strand
TCACAAAAACGCGCACACACACACACACACACACACACACACACACACACACTTGTAAAGTCAGTTATTTAAAATGGTAGATTTGTCTATTCTATCTGATTACCAACAGTAATAACTGCACATTTTCAAGTTTAAACATGTATGTTGTACATACTTCATAAAATGTGATGCAATTACAAACTGCAGGTTCATATATGTTTAACTTGCCGGGTTGCATAAGACTTGTAATGAGGCAGTTACTTGGAAGAAAACCTGATGTATTACTGCAGGATCAGCCTCAGTAAGAGGAAGACACACTTCCCCAAACAGGACAGAGGTCAAAGGGGTCAAGCAGCTGCAGGTCAAATCCCTGTCCACAAAAAAAACAACAACAACAGTCAGGCAGGTCTCTTTATGAATCATACCGTGTGTGTCAGTTTTAAAACTCTCCAAACCTGGTAAAATTATTTGGTTTAATTCTGATCTATGAAGAGCTGACGTTAGAAAATAAAGCATCCATTTTGTGTTATAATGTCACACCTCTCTCTTTTTTTTTTTTACCACATTTTACTCCCACTTCACACAGAGGCAGAAAACACAACATGTACACATCAAGCTACAGCTAACCACAAACCAGTCATGCACACAATGAGGTTAGTATCATGAACAAACAAAACAAGCTAACGAAATCTCTGAAAGATGCCAAACTGATGGCAACAGACATCTGAACAAATTAAAAATAATGCAGTTATTTGTACAGTAGTAGCATTCATTATGAACTGGTGCAAATTTCATAGCCTATGTTAGTGGTGCTTGAAAAGGCAATCATATCATTTTCTTATGATTGCTCTTTTAGATTTGATTGATTGATTATTTATTTTTTGTCTGGCCACTGGCAACTATACAGATTAACCTAGCAACAGACACACACACACACACACACACACACACACATCCAAAACCCATTAACAACTACATTGCAATGCCCTCACAACAAAACTGTACCACGCCTGTACTGGCTGCACGCAATTTCCGTATTATTGGTGCTACAACTGACCTGATAAACGTTTTCCGTGCTAATATTTTAGCAGTAGCTTTTATGAGTAGTGGGTGAGTGGGGACAGTTGCAACGAGGGGCAGTTGCATAAATAACCCCTTTCAATATTTAGGTATCTCTTCTGTTTTTATGTAATAGGTTAAAAATCAGTTTAAGTCTAAGGTGGACTATAATTTCCTTCACTCTCACCCTCTCTTTGTCATACACACATACACACACACACACACACACACACACACACACACAAATTAAAATGACAACAAGTGCTCAAACAACAACAAAGGGCTAAATTCAACACCATTTAAAAACGTCATAAAACTTCGCCACACACATGCACAAAAACAGAAGAATATGCCAATAAACACATACAAAACACTAATATAGGGGGAGAGTGGGGACGGTTGCAAACTACTTCTTAAGACACAGTCTTAACATAGTGGCTATGTTTATGCAACTGGCGTTCGTTCAGTAAACTTTCACAGAAGTTAACAGAAGTAGGCTATTATTAAATTTCAGTGTCTCGATTTTGATTGAATTAAAAGTTCAAATGTATTGTAATAATTAACCAAAACATGGTTGTTACTTGAAAATGTTTTTTTTTTTTCATTTACTATTCTTTGTTTTTATACAGCCAATTTAACTTATTGAAGACCCTGTATGTGCACAAATAAAAGAAAGAAATTGCTAAATTATATTTAATAATATATTTAATTACATTTTAATGAATGTTGCAACTGCCCCTGTGGACTATTGCAACCATCCCCTATTGTGGGGTCAGTTGCAACATTTGACTTTGTCTATTCAAGTATAAATTGTACGTATATTGTCATATGTACACATGTTACAGTAGTGTGAGTGAGTAGCTGACAGATGTGGCTTTATTGTACTAAATTTAAGCTTTGTAATACAAACAATCTCTGAGAAACTAAAGGAAATGCAAAAAAAGTCTTGCAACCATCCCCACTCTCCTCTAATATTAATCAGCAATGCCAATAATTTGTTCTATTGGCCAAACAAGTTTGCAAAATGGTCTGAATCGATTCACATTTGTCCGGATTGCTCTCTCACTGAATCATCTGAAGCGGTTTCTCAGTCTGTAAAACAGACAGTATCAAGATACTTAAGAATACAGAGAACAAACAGCGCTGGATGAAGTAGATATTTACCAACTTTTTGAGAGGTAACTTTGAGAAAATGTAGCTACTGCTGAGTCGCGTATAAGCAGCCAAAAAAACTATTTACAGATAAAATATAAATTCAATTAAAATTAAAAACCAAATTACTTCCAAATCTGTAGATCTGTCTTCAATCATAGTTGCCTAACTGGCTGGAGTTGCTTAATGCTGGACAGTATTTACTGTGAGTTTTTTCAAATCGTGGTAATCAAACACGGTTTTAATGATAATTTAAATATTAAACGGTAATAAACAGTAATACTAACTGTTGGGAATTGTATCATGTTTTGTCATCAAGTGTTTCATTTGTACTCCTGAAGTGTTTCAAATTTTGTGTGTCATATGCATCAGACGTTCAGCCAGCGGTCCAGGCTACAGTAACAGTTAATGAACATTTTTGATCAAGGCAACGTACGTTAAATAATAAAGAAATATATATATATATATATATATATACTACAGTGAAATAGCCTAATTGAGATTTTGGGGTCATTCATGTTCTGCTGTAGTAATTTGAGTAGAATAATGTCACCTCACTGTACCTGAAAATATTTATTTTTGCATTCTGTCCCAGTACCCACAGACAGATGACGTTTTTCCTGTATTCGGCTTAAGTGTTCAAGTGGGTGTGAAGACCACAAGTCTGTGAAGAACTTTTGATTAACCAATGGGACACACCTACAACATAGTGTTGTAAAGATGCAAGTTAAGTTTTTAAATAGCTTTATTTGCACATTCTGTACATTCAGTACTTTGCATTTTAAAATATATTTATACATTTCTGTTCAGTAGTGCCTATGAATGACAATTGTGCTAATTACAGTTTTTCTGAATTGCTAAAACACTAAACCCCAATCTCTGAACCAAATTCTCACTAGCTTAAACCAATTTGTCGAATAAACCTTAAACACGTTCAGGCATTTAGGCTCTATTTGCAAATCTCACGCACTCTTTTTGCAAAACTCTAAACACACTCTCATTCACTTTAAACACTTATCACACTGTGATGCATTTGTGCTGCAATTGTGTTTAAGGTTTTGAGAAAATGAGTGATGGTTTCAAGAAATGTGTTTTAGCAATTCAGAAAAACTGTAAGTGATCAAAATCTGTTGCAAACGTTTTACAAATTACACATATTTGTACCAATAAAATGTGCAACACTTACCGTTTTACAGAAATTATATGTGATATCTCATTAAATTAACGTACACTGCAAGGTTTTCCTAATTCGTGACCAGTGTTTTGTTTTGCTCTCTCCTCTGCACTACCACGTTCGTCATTTCTCACCGGAGCTTATGTTACAATCTATCTAATACGCTAATCGATCTATTGTGAACGAGCGTACGACAGTTAGCGGAAGCTAGAGATTACAGTTTATAAAGTTTTAAATATGGATATTTTTCTAACAAAAACACCACATCTGTTCGCTTCAGGAGGCCTTTATTCACCCCCCTGAGCCACATGGGGCACTTTTTATGATGGATAGACGCAGTTTATTGGACTTCTATTGGGCTATTGAATAATACCACCCATTCACTGCCATTATAAAGCTTGGAAGAGCCAGGACATGTTTTAATACAACTCTGATTGTATTCGTCTGAAAGAAGAAAGTCATATACACCTAGGATGGCTTGAGGGTGATTAAATCATGGGGTAATTTTAATTTTTGGATCATTGGATCATTTTTGTGAACTATCCCTTTAACCCCGGGTTAACGTTCTAAACTCCACTTTTAACCCCGGGTGAAGGTAAAGGTAAATTCACCCTACAACCCAGCTTTTAACCCCAGGTAAAGGTTTCACACTTGCAATTTAGTGGCAGGGTTAGCAACGCTTTTTAACCCAGGGTTATGAAACCCTGCTTTTGCGCTGTTAACCCCGCATTGCACTGTCAAACGTGTACAGTGTTAAATGATGCGGTGCCTCAAATTGACATGCGGTCAAGTGAGTGAATTTTAGTGAAGAAGAGACTGCTTTATTGTTTCCTTTGTAGTCTGAAAAGTCCATTCAGAAAAAAAACTCAGTAGTACATGGTAATTTATAGTATGAGGATGCACAATGCTAGAGACAGGTTGTGTGCTGTATTCATCCAATCAATGCAAATAAGAACATACTATGCTTCATGGTTGTGCATTATATATAATGATACTGTGAGTTTGGGGGTTTTCTAAAACCCAACGTGGCTGGCAGGGGGTTAGTGGTGAGGGTTAGAAAGAGAGAGTGAGAGAAAGCGTGTAACTGTCTCGCCGTTATAGCTGGGGTGGTATATTGGCTAAAGCTTCATCTGATCTCATTGCAGGAGTCAAACATCAGTCTTTGTTTTACCTCGACAATGGTTAAATGCAGAGCACTAATTCCGAGTATGGGTAACCATACTTGGCCACATGTCACGTCACTTCACTTCACTAGCTACCTGAGTAGAAAGAGTTTGTGAGACAGACACTTTAATGTAGTAGGCTCTCACATTTCTAATTTTGTAACATATATTTTAGTGTGAGCTAAAGAGAAAGCATATGGGCAATTAAAAGAAAAACTGTGATAAAGTTTATGACTCTGGGTGAGTGTGTGGAGAGAGAGACAGGAAACTCCTGACCACTCCAACTGACCCTGAGGTATGTCAGATTCCTATACAGACCCATTCAACATCACATGCCAACAGCTAATGGGCCAGGTCACATTTCACCCGAAAATTAAAAGAAAAAGATATGGTTTGCATAAAATAAAACAAAGCAAGGACTATTAAGACTTTTTGAATTGCATTTCATGACAATAAAAGTTTTTATCATTATTTCTATCATTCTATATAAATGGTTTAACTAAAAAATAACTAATTCAATTTATAATGTCAAAATTCAATAAATAAAATGAATTAAAAAAAAACAGATATAAACTGATTATTTTGTTGTTCATGCATTGTGCAGTTACCAGTAAATTCATGCTGTCCAGATTCAAACTAAACACATTTTGCCTTCTTTTCCTCTCTTAAACACACAAACTCACACATTCAGAAGTCGTCCAAGAGTCATGGTGTAGGGGGTAATTTAGAATAATCCTGCTTTATTGGCTGTTACCACTGTGACGCAGGTCCGCTCCCCCTGATAGATTCTGGGTGACATCTAGCCTGACCTGACATTACGGCCAGTCATTTATACACACGCAGTTACCAACTAGTCATTCTTATACAGACACACACACACACACACACACAGTTACACACGTCTGTCTCACTCCCTCACAAACACACGTTTGCATAGGCATCTAAACAGGGAGTTCATTTTCCCTTAAATTAGTCTAATTACAATTACTACAGTCTACAGACTAACCCTAACACACAATCCAAACCCTAAAATAAAACCTGCAGCACTTTTAGAAGCGAATAAAGACGTTAGAGTCTTTATGAAGCATTTTTCTTTTAAGGATGTCCACTTAGGACATGAGATATGCCGTAGCTAATGACATTTTTCTACTAAATTTTCCCTGAAATATAGCATGGTTTTATTTTTTCTTTCTATAACTCATGCACACGTCTTGTTTAATGTGCCTCAGATACCGAAACCTTTTTACTCACCGTTATAAAGGTACAATTCAACTTACAAGCATGATGTCTTTCTCTAGAGGGCAGCATCGACATTCAGTGTTATCTATAAAGGCAGGAAGGTTGTTTAATTAGTCAATTTTAATTGATTAATTTATTATGTATGTTACTACACCTTCACACTAATTACCTTTAGAAATGTTGCCATTTTTGGCTCATATACCAAGTAGAATTTTAAACATTTTTTTTGTCATGTATCAATACAGTTGTTTCTTTGTGCCATAGAAACAGAATAAATACATAACAAAAAAATAAAATAAAACTACCAAGCTATACTTTTGCTTATTATAAATGTTCCTGTCCTGTTTTAACAGGTCGGTAAATGGGTATAACTGTGTATAATATTACTGTAGGTGAGGATTGTCTGGATTGGTGCGCGCAGCTATCACTCAAATTCTCCGTCACTCCTGCTTTAGTTTGCGGGTTAATCTCTATGCATCCTCACTGTGTGCAACCGAGATGACATGAGCAACCGGCAGTTACACAGAGCAACAGCTGACAATGTGATCATACAAGTACGTCTTCTATTTACATATTATTGATTAGGCGCATCAATATTCTTTAGTGCGCACTTTAACATGATTTGCATATTACTGGTTGACTTATTTATATATTAATTTTTTACAGAATAGAAACAACAACAACAACATGTAAAAACTCGAAACTTCCAACTTTAGTTTTGTTTGAGGAGAGTGATGGGGTCTTCTGCTATTTGACATTCGTATTCTTGGAAAGACGTGCCCTTTTTTGTCAGACGCGAAAACTCCTCGCAATCATGCAGCAATCATTTTGATCATCACGGCCCCACCGAGAGCCGTGAGAACCAACGTTAACCGCCCTCGCCACGAACTTCAGCTCTCTGAGCAAACGGGACATCTGGAGAGCTTTTACGCACAGAGGTGAGGCGCAGAGAGTAATGGTGTAGGGGGTAATTTAGAATAATCCTGCTTTATTGGCTGTTACCACTGTGACGCAGGTCCGCTCCCCCTGATAGATCCTGGGTGACATCTAGCCTGACCTGACATTACGGCCAGTCATTTATACACACGCAGTTACCAACTAGTAATTCTTATACAGACACACACACACACACACACACAGTTACACACGTCTGTCTCACTCCCTCACAAACACACGTTTGCATAGGTTGATCATCACGGCCCCACCGAGAGCCGTGAGAACCAACGTTAACCGCCCTCGCCACGAACTTCAGCTCTCTGAGCAAACGGGACATCTGGAGAGCTTTTACGCACAGAGGTGAGGCGCAGAGGCGACACGCTGCATGCAACACGAACGCATAGACGTGCATATAAACTCTCACCCGACTAAAAATACTTTTTCTAGAATTATTTAATGAAATTGTAATATTTTCTTCTTGCATCCGCTCCTCGTTTCGTGTGATACGGCCGAAACGACCCGATTGTAGGACTATATAACAAACCGATCTGTAATCACTCGCCATGGAAATGAATCTAAGTAACTTGAGCGTGCTGAACTGGGAGCAGGTGAAGCGTCTGGATGTCATCCTCACCGAATCCATCCCCATTCACGGCAAATGGAACTTCCCCACTTTGGAGATGAAACCTCGTGATATCGTCAAAGTCGTGCGGTGTCGCATGGAAGAGCACAAGATTCACGTCCGGGAGGTCCGGCTGAACGGTTCCGCGGCCAGTCACGTTCTCCACGAGGACAGCGGTTTGGGCTACAAGGACCTGGACCTCATATTTTGCGCGGAAATGAAAGGAGAAGTGGAGTTTCAGACCGTCAAGGATATCGTTCTCGACTCCCTCCTGGATTTCCTGCCTGAAGGAGTGAATAAAGAGAAAATCACCCCAGTAACATTAAAGGTAAGCATTTAGTGACCGTATTAATTGTAAATTATTTTATTTGTTTTAATTGTGTTGTAACCCGGTGCCCTACTTAGTTTAAACCAGCATAAACTGGTCTTTTAATTTTTTTACATGGGGTTTTTGGCTACTTTTCAGCCTGGAGACCAGCTTTAAGGTTCAGCAAACCTGCTTAGTCTGGTTTAAGCCTCGTGATATCGTCAAAGTCGTGCGGTGTCGCATGGAAGAGCACAAGATTCACGTCCGGGAGGTCCGGCTGAACGGTTCCGCGGCCAGTCACGTTCTCCACGAGGACAGCGGTTTGGGCTACAAGGACCTGGACCTCATATTTTGCGCGGAAATGAAAGGAGAAGTGGAGTTTCAGACCGTCAAGGATATCGTTCTCGACTCCCTCCTGGATTTCCTGCCTGAAGGAGTGAATAAAGAGAAAATCACCCCAGTAACATTAAAGGTAAGCATTTAGTGACCGTATTAATTGTAAATTATTTTATTTGTTTTAATTGTGTTGTAACCCGGTGCCCTACTTAGTTTAAACCAGCATAAACTGGTCTTTTTATTTTTTTACATGGGGTTTTTGGCTACTTTTCAGCCTGGAGACCAGCTTTAAAGTTCAGCAAACCTGCTTAGTCTGGTTTAAGATGTTTTCAAGCAAGTTAGCTAAAAATCCTGGCTAGTAATCGAAAAACTGTGGGTTCAAACCTTGCAGGAGTTGATTCATCATCCTCCAGCAAAGCACTTAACCTCAGGTTACTCCATCAGGACTGTCCTTAATTTAAGTGTACTGTCAGTTTGGATAAGGATAAGAGAGATTCAGCTAAATAACCACTTAGTAACAGATATAATTTTATGCTTAATGTGTTTAATAAAGGGGAAGTGCACGACATGCTATAATTTGACACTGACTGGACCTAGACACGTCGGCGTATATTACATTTAAGCTGCAATAAGATAAGGACACTGGTAGTAAAAATGCTGGTTTCTACTACAAAGAGGATTTGTCTAAACCAATTTACGATGGATCCGCTTTCTCCTCTCTCTACTTAATGTATGCAAAGGCAGACAGCCTTTTCATGTATGCAAATTAGGCAGATATAATTTAAAGCAATAGCATTGTGATGGAATGCCTTTACTAGATATGCAAAGCCACTTTCTAATAACAAAATTAGCAACTGTAGTCTTCTGCTACTGAGAGTATGCTTATTGCAGACATATATAATTTTTTTCTTGCACACATTTCAAAAATACAGAGGGGAATGATTTCAATACTTATTTATTTGTCTGCTTAAACATTTCACAATGCACCCACAAACCCTTTTGTGCATCTCCATCTTTTAACATATTCATATTTTAACAATTTTCATTGAACAAATCTTCACGCTAACATTGTCCTCCAAAAAAAACTGTTTTCTCTTTCCTCAGGAGGCTTATGTGCAGAAGATGGTGAAAGTGTGTAATGATTCAGACCATTGGAGTCTAATCTCCCTCTCCAACAACAGCGGGAAGAACGTCGAACTGAAGTTTGTGGATTCCCTGCGGCGTCAGTTTGAGTTCAGCGTTGACTCTTTTCAGATCCGTCTGGACTCCCTCCTCCTCTTCTACGAGTGCTCTGAAAACCCCATGGCTGAGACATTCCACCCCTCCATCGTGGGAGAGAGCGTTTACGGAGACTTCAATGTAGCCTTGGACCACCTGCAGCGGAAACTGATCTGCACGCGAAATCCAGAAGAGATCCGGGGCGGCGGCTTGCTGAAGTACTGCCACCTGTTGGTGCGAGGTTTCCGTGCGGCTTCGGAAGTCGAGATGAAGCTTCTCGAACGCTACATGTGTTCCCGGTTCTTCATCGACTTCTCAGATGTGGCGGAACAAAGGCGCAAGTTAGAGTCGTATCTGCAGAATCACTTTGTGGGATTAGAGGACCGGAAGTACGAGTACCTGACCACGCTGTACAGTGTAGTCAATGAAAGTACAGTATGCTTGATGGGACATGAAAGGCGACAGACTCTGAGCCTCATCACCATGTTGGCAGTACGTGTTCTGGCAGAGCAGAATGTAATTCCCAATGTAGCTAACGTCACTTGCTATTACCAGCCTGCACCGTACATTGCGGATGGCAACTTTAGCAATTACTACATTGCTCAGGTGCAGCCAGTCTATGCCTGGCAGCCCACCCACACATTCTCGCCATGGTTGCCCTGCAACTGATAGACTGTTAACTCACATTTTGCCCAACATGTCTAATTAGAGCACTCGCCCAATGAGACCAGTTGGCAAGTCTGTATTTGTGTGCTCTACAACATGAGGAAAACCCAAGACTTTCCCGCTTGGCTGTTGCCTGCTTGCTGCAAGGAGAAGCTACAAGCGCGCCGGGTGAGAGAAAGGGGGGAGAGTGAGGTAACTTGTATTTGTTCCAATCGGGCAGCACGTTCTACCTAGGCTTTCCATCTGCCAGACCTACAGAAGCACAACACTGGCTGAGAGGAAACACCATGGAAACTCTATGAAGAGCATCTGAGTAATACAGACACAAAAGGGACTATCTTTGTGTTTGTGTACATATGTGTGTAATAGACATACTTGAAGAATCAAAGGTATACCGCATGATGTGTTGAAAAGTTGAAAGGGCAGACAGATTAGCAAGAGAACTTTTTTGATGCTCATTACTCATGCTATCAGACTGAAATCAATAGACACTTTTCTCAAGCCAAGGATATTCTCATAGATACCAGATACCCAAAACAGATTATCAGTTAAGTGCCTTAAACTGAAAAATTAAAGTTACTCTGTGAATGACCCCAAAGTATGTTAGTCACGACATGTTTTTGGAGACACATATGAGTGAAGGAAGTGTAAAATAGCAAATGGATGATGAATTTTGAAGGCCACTTGATCATGAACTTCCAACAGATAGTTGTAAGACCTATTTCTTATAATTTATTCATTTGGGGGGTCCATATGAAATTGTTGCATAAGAGCCATTTTTCCATCCGAGGCACTGGCAAAATTCGTATATCTGTGTGTAAGATTGTACATGAGAGTTTTCCCACAGCTTCTTGTCTCATCTAAACTGACCTCAATGTACTGTTGGCTCAGTGCTGGCTTAGCTCAGATTAAAATGTCCAGGGCAATGCCATTACATCTAAGGCACAGAAGTAAAACAGGTCGCGGCTGAACAGGAAGAAAATTAATGAAAGTTGGTTAAGTCCAAATTGTTGTTGTTATATCCAGGTTACCTGGCGTTTTTCTGAAGGCCTAATTATTACACAGCTACCAAATCCAGAGATTATACCTTTGACACATCTGACCTGCATAACCTGGGGGATTAAGACCAACAGAGACACAGCAGTGAGAGGCAGAAGCTCATTTAAGGGAACCAGAACATATACCAAAAATATTCTTGATATTCCTCAAGATTGTGAAGCAACAATACTTGATGTAAAAGCATCTACATGCTGTTGGAACTTAATGCAACACAATCCCCCACTTGAATTATTCCATGAAGTCTGAAACTGAGTGCTCTGACATATGTTAAGGCCCTGTCCCCAATGCTCCCAAGTCCACACTTTGGTGACGCAATGCTGCATAGCCTGTCCAGTAGATAGTCCTAGGGTGCAGACAGGGCAAAAGGGGGACATTAGGGGGACATTAGGGGCACTTAGGCGCACCCTTCAGAATCCTAAAAAATGGGACACCCTACGGTCACATGCATGCAATGGCCGTATGTTAAGGCCCTGTCCCAAATGCTCCCCTAAGGCTTTGTGGTCCTCAGCCAAGTCTACACTTCAGTGATGCAATGCTGCATAGATTGTCCGGTAGTAGTCCAAAGGTGCGGAATGGGCAAAAGGGGGGCATTAGGGGCACTCAGGAGCACCTTTCAGAATAAAAATAAATAAATGGGACACCCTACGGTCACATGCATGCAATGGCTGTATGTTAAGGCCTTGTTCTAAATGCTCCCATAAGCCCTTGCGGTCCTCAGCTGAGCCTACACTCTGGTGATACAATGTTGCATAGACTGTCCAGTAGTAGTCCAAAGGGCGGGGGGGGCATTAAGGGCACTCAGGAGTACCTTTCAGAAACAAAAAATGGACACTCTACGGTCTCATGCATGCGATGGTTGTCACAAGTCTGCAGGACTGCAAGTTGGGACAGGGCCTGAGTACATGTGACATGTACTTATGGATAAATTCGCATTAACTGAACATACAGAGATGGACACTTTCCTCCCATATGCTCACTCACATATAATCATATCTCTTATTTTTCTACTGATCCTTCTATTTTTGTACATTGTGATGTTTGTGCTAAGGTCTTGGTTAGGACCTTACTCTAATGCTGTGAAAAGTATTGTTGTGTTTTATGAGTCGAAAGACCCGACCAAGCATTAGTGCAGCAAATTCTCAACAACTGTTGGTGTAAATTTTCATTTTGAGTCATTACATTTGGGTGTCCACACAAGTGTGTATGTCTCAGTCTATGCGTGTTTTATCTTCTAAAGTAATCTTGTATGTGAATTCAAGATTGTATTTGCAAACATGAATGACTCATTAAATGGTTTTTTTTAAAAATACATTGCCTCAGTGATGTTTGTTAGCAACAAAATGTCACACACAAGTCACTATTTAACCCTGATCTCATGTTGTTGGTCTATAGATGATATCTTCCTGTTGTGTAGTTTTAACAAAACCAATAAAAGTATGATAGTCACACCCTGCTGATAAGACCAGCATTTGTTGCGTTTTGGATGTTTTTACTGGTTAAAAGCATGCTAAACCAACACCAGCACTTACTAGCAGGAACAAGCCTTGACCAGCCTAAAAACACATGCTAAGTGTGATAACACATGATAAGATGGTCTTTTCACCAGGAAATTGTGTTAAAAACATCAACATTTTGCAAATGTAGCAAATTAACACTTTGTTACAGCATTTGTTGTTGCAATGCAACAGTAACTGATCTGTTAGTCTCTAATGCTTAGAGTAGCAGATGGTCAGTCTGTTTAGAGTACATCACCGTTGGCTAAAGGATGCACCAATCTACCTGTTTAACGATTTCTACATATAATCTTGTGTGTTTAATGTACTTTGGCAACGGTACATCTCTCAACAGACCTGTAACTGTTGGCTAAGCAGCACACAGTGCAGGCAGATTTATTGCAGCCTACGTCATGTTGCTGTAGACAGGATATCGCTCCAGCTGTCCCCAACTCACCCTCATTTACTTTCTCCTCTTTGTAATTTCTCATTAGGATTTGCCGCTGTAGCACCCTTGACTTGGGTATAAAACTTTCAGATATGTAGATTTGGTACCTTTTTATTTGTGCTGCTATATAAAGGTTGAGTCTCTCACACTCTTTTTTCATCTTCCTCCCATTGTCCATATTTCCGATAGGAGCCCTGCTAGGGGAAGAAATACCAATTAAACCAGCCTAAGTTGTTTTGTTGATATTCACCTGGTCTTACACAAGGTTTTGCCAAATTTAGAGAAAAAATTATTGACTCCCTTTGAATTCATGTGTGAGAATTTGAACTGAATTTTTTCAAAACATGACTGTGAAGTCAACAAACGTGGCATCGATGAACGTTGTTTTTCTAGTTAACAATTACGTGTCTATGTCTTTACATTCAAATTGCAATTCTGCATCCTGTTCTGCTACCTCATTTCGAAATCGAATTGGAATTTAAAAGGCATTCTGGAAAATCAGTAGACCAACTTAGGCTGGTTTAAATGGTTCGCTTTAATATTTAGACTTTTGTTCAGACAAAGAATTTACATTCCCTCCCTTTATGTTGGAAGGTAACATTCTGCCCTTACACTAAGCAAAATATTTATTTCTTGCCCAAAAAAGCAGAGGACGAATCATTTGTTAAACAAATGTTGCTCACTGTTGCTAACAGATTTCCTTGTAGCATAAATAGTTGAGTGTGACACAAGCAACGACAAGGTCATGGAGTTTGATATCTAGGGAACTCACATAAAAGTTCATGCCATAATGCATTAAAGTCAACAGTGAGTGTTACCTTAGCTATGTGGGAAATGGAGCTAACTTAGCTAACACCCACATTAATAGGAGCCTAAATAGTTTAGCTCCCGCTTTGGCATACGTACGCTAGCTTACCTTGCACTCTGGGTTCAACTGGATGAGAAATTGGGTCTGAGGGCGTGTTAACGTAGAGGGGGCTTGGCAGGGCTAATGTTATCCTCTCCTTAAGCAGCACTTTGAATATGCTATATTTAGCGCTCCATGAGAGGGATATTAACCCATCTCCCCTAATCTGATTAAATGCTTAATAGCCCTGTGCTCAACAGTCTAGGGTAGTTACAGCACTCGGGTTTATGGGTATTGTACTGTAACACATATGCCCAGGTGAGAGCGCACTCCCTTACTGTCGAATTAAGATTGTTGGATCAGTGTGCCCTAAATTTGTTGAGACGAAGATACAGAAAAAAAAGAATCAGAAAGAAAATGGTATGCTGAAAGTTCTTTCTGTCTCAAGTTCACCTCCTTCTCATGCCTTGAGACAAAGCAAACAAAAGCTTGCTCTGCTAAGCTGCAATCTTGGACAATTCATCCACTGACCTAGCCTCAAGCTAACCATGTGACATGCTAATTAATCTGACGATCTGTTTTTACTTATTCATTTCTGTTTTTACTTATTCATTTGAGCCATTTGTATGCAGTTCCTCATGCTAGGCGATCCCTTCCCAAGACTATGAACTGGCACTTCATATGCTATTTTGAGAGAACTGAAGCCAACAGTCCTACCGTCTGTCTTTGTTCAATCTGGAGTGCCTCCTTGTGACAAAAATGACATACTGCATCCTAAATGAGCCGTGGAAAAATACTTCAGCTGCTTTGCAATTTTGCAACATAAATTGATTTAAATCAAACACATCTGTAGGAGTTACAAGGGCCAATAAATACTGTTAAATGGCTTTGTACTTGCAAAACTAGTCCAAATCAGAGATGTTTGATTAATGGATTACAGAAATGCACTAATTCTCGAAAGCCTTGAACTTTCTCTGGGTTTGGTCCAGATGTCATAAGGTTTGTAAATACAATGGATTCTGGTTCTTAACAATACATATGGTTCTTTCATTTATGAGCACTTTTGGCCCTGTAGACTTTTAAAAAATATCATAGCAAAAACAACATAATTTGCTATGATAGCATATAAGCGCTAATTTTTTTTTTACATTGCTAAAATTATCTATAATAACATTAATAATATTCTGTCAGAACACATGATTACTTTTGAATGGCTTTTGGATTATTGCAGAAAATAAGACAACAGTTTATTATTCCTACATGTTTTAATGATAATCTTCACAAATGAACACAAATTGTATGAATTTTGAAGCCAAAATGCAGTCGCTAAAACTAAAAAGCTAAACATAGGCTATTTACAAATGACAACACGGTCACATGCCTTCAGCGTTACCACCACTGAACTTCCAGCTCATTCAATCTTCATTTAAAATCTACAAATTGGAAAATGTGGGTTAGAATAGTTTGCAAGAGCATGATTATAAACAACGAGACCGTGAAAGCAACTAGTGAGTAGATGAGTTTTCATGCTCGGTGTGATGACATTTAATTTCACAGACAACCTCAAGAAGTGTTTTGTTTGCAATCGCCTTTTTTAAGACAACCTTGATTAGCATATTACTGATGTATTTTTTTGCTGTAGAATAAAATGTGAACATACGTTGAGCTTGTGTTAACCACAGACCTTATTTCAGACGTTTAACCAAACACCTATTCAAAAAAACGCACTGACTTCAGGACGATGGAACCGGAAGTGCATAAATGCAAACTGATTTTATTTTTTTTGTTTTAAGACTTATTCATGCAGCAAGATACTTTCTTCAGCCAGACGATGCAGCTATTGCATCCACCCACCAGGGCTAAGTGAACCATGCTAACTAGCTAAGATCTTACATTCACCTACACCTTAAAATATATTTGTTTTAATTATATTTGATAGCCACATTCAATTAATTGTGCATTTGGAGTGTGTTTCTGGCCAAACTGTGACATACAGTATCTTCTTGTATTACGACATATTTATTTGACTGTTCTGTATTGCACGTATACACATATGGAAAAACATTTAAAAAGTCACGTTTTCAGAAAAACGATCTGTCAGTTATGTAAACCATGAAAACTACAGATGCTGGCGTTGTTGTTGTGGACACTGAGCGCATGTCCTCTGGTTCCCCCTCTTTCTAACAGAGCTGTTGTTTGGATTTCTCTCTGCGTGAGACAATGACCTCTGACTCTTTACGGATCATGTCGGTTGGATTCTCATCAGACCAATGAAGAATATTCCAGACGAGGATATCGCGGTTTGTCTGTGTGCAAGAGTGAGAGAGGTCGGAAAAAAAAGGAGGGGGAGTAGGGTTTCAAAGAATCACAAACACTCGAGCCAGCAGCGATAATGCAAACTACCAAAAAAACTTTTGCTGTCATTCAAAAGGATAGTTATGATAGTCATGATAGTTATGTAAATATTCTAAATCTCGAAACGCTCATCTCACGTCAAAACTAAATTGGCTGTAAACGTAGCATTAGAAAGCACTGCGAGACAGCCAAACAAGACATTTTCAACAAAACATTAATGTTAATGCTGACCGGCAATGTAAACACAGACTGATGAAGGCCTCAAAAGGGAGTGACGGATGCCGTTTGGGTAGCTAGTTGTTAGTGCATGCCGAAAGTAATATGCAGTGCCCACATTGACTGTCATTTTCCTTCTAATAACACAGTGCGTGTACTTGCCTATGCAGCGGGTGGGCATCTGTGACAGTAGACTCGATGTAATGTGGAGTAATGTGAGATGAAAGTATTATGGTGATTGGCCAGACTTCTGCATAGGAATGAGGGGGCTTTTCCACACCATCTATAAATCTGCTGATAAACAGGACAAGCCAAGCGCAAATCTGGCAAAAGCCATGGCTCCTCCGCACACAGCCATATTGCTGTCTGAGAATGTCATTATGGGAGCCTGCAGAGGGATCAGAATATTATGTCAGCTCGAGGGTTATCAAAGAAGCGCGCTTGATTAATCTATAGAAAGCACTGAGATGTGCAAAAAGGTATGCACCCAAATACAGTGGCTACTTAAGCCACACGTAAAGATTTATGAATTTCAAAAATCAAAACCAAGTGGTTGTGTGCCATTCATAACCAAATTAAGAATTTGATTTGAATTTGAATTGAGGTTGCAAGCTGAATGCAAAATCATTCAGTTTGCATTCAGTTTAATTTTTATTGAAATTTTAATGAAAGGAAATTAACTGAAATTAATAAAAATCATTAAACTGTAATTTTCAGGATGGATGGAACGCTAGACAAAATGATAGAACGATAGAACGATAGATAGATAGATAGATAGATAGAACGATAGATAGATAGATAGAACGATAGATAGATAGATAGATAGATAGATAGATCTGCAATTAAATGGTCCACTTTTCTCCAATAAACAGGACAAGCCAAGCGCAAATCTGGCAAAAGCCATGGCTCCTCCGCACACAGCCATATTGCTGTCTGAGAATGTCATTATGGGAGCCTGCAGAGGGATCAGAATATTATGTCAGCTCGAGGGTTATCAAAGAAGCGCGCTTGATTAATCTATAGAAAGCACTGAGATGTGCAAAAAGGTATGCACCCAAATACAGTGGCTACTTAAGCCACACGTAAAGATTTATGAATTTCAAAAATCAAAACCAAGTGGTTGTGTGCCATTCATAACCAAATTAAGAATTTGATTTGAATTTGAATTGAGGTTGCAAGCTGAATGCAAAATCATTCAGTTTGCATTCAGTTTAATTTTTATTGAAATTTTAATGAAAGGAAATTAACTGAAATTAATAAAAATCATTAAACTGTAATTTTCAGGATGGATGGATGGATGGAACGCTAGACAGAATGATAGAACGACAGATAGAACGATAGATAGAACGATAGATAGATAGAACGATAGATAGATAGATAGATAGATAGATCTGCAATTAAATGGTCCACAAGCTTTTCTCCAAACTAACTTCACTTTTCTGAGACATTGACTTTTAATCAGGTGTTTGAATACCTGCATTATCCTCCTTATGATATTTCCTTCACTGACTGTGTGTGTGCATGGATCTATAACTCTGTCCGTTTGCATTGTCAGCAGTGATATATTAGTCTCCATAACTCCATAACCAGAACAGACGTCTCCTGCCGCAGCTGCTCAGTAACTATTTTTCGGAGCCTCTTAGAGCTGGAGTCTTTCTCCTTCATGCTGCAGATGTGCAGGCCTTTGATGGAGGGGAACATCTGGAGCAGCTGGGCAGGAAACAGCGATGGAGAGCACCCTAAAATGGCTGAGATAAGTCACAAATCTTCACCTCGCTCCTCAGAGAAGACCTTACTTGTATCCCAAAGACTGATTTATTTAAGGATTATGTGTCAAAAATAAGCTTCAGAGAGAGACTTAAACCGACGTTCATCTGACCTTACGGTGCCAATCACCAATATGCCAGATAAAGAACACTGGAAACTACAGTCTGATAATGAATATACAGTGGACCAGAAAATATTTGCACACTTAAGCATTGTGAAGTTTATGAATGTCATTGCATTAGAAATATCAAAGCATTTGGCATGTAGTTTAAAGAGATACAGTATGAACAGTTTTCAAAAAAACTTTTCACAAAATAAGTTTATTAGGTTAGTTGATTAAAATAATTTCAAAATCTAGTTAGTTCAGGAAAAAAAATCTAGAAACATTTTTTTTTTTTTTTGCATGGATGGATGGATGGAAAGATATATAGATAGACATGGATGGATGAATGATGCATGGACATATATATAGATAGACATGGATGGATGAATGATGCATGGACATATATATAGATAGACATGGATAAAGGGATGGATAGTTGGATAGATGGACAGATGTATAAATTGATATGGATGGATGGATGGATGGATGGATGTATGGATTGATAGATATAGATGGATGGATGGACGGACAGATATATAAATTGATACAGATGGATGGATGGATAGATGGACAGATGCAGATAAATAGATGGATGGATAAATGGATAGCTGGATGGATGGACAGATACATAAACAAATATAGATGGACAGATGCAACAATATATACTGTAGATAGAGATGGATGGACGGACGGACGGACAGACAGAAACCTCTTTTTCCAGTCTTCTCTTAACTCTCACAAATCCCATAGGAAACTCTTTGTGGATAATATCAACAAGCGCCAAACTGTCTATAAGCTTCAATCAAATCACCAAAAAAAGCTGGAAATGTAATTAATTAGAAGACCATTACCAGAACGAAAGAGGAAACTAGCATTTAAATGGCTCTTAGACATTCCATAGGTTCATGTTTTTTTCCAGAAGATATCCATCACTGTGATGTGTGGCTGCAGGCGTTAGTTATTTAATTATCCAGAATGGGTGCACAAGGTCAACATATGCCTGTGTGTTCATATAATGCGGAAAAGGAATATGACAAAGATATACAGCTGGAAGTTTCGCAATTTTTTAAAGCTATTTCAAATAAATGCTCATAAAGGATCATGTGACACTGAAGACCGGAGTAATGATGTTGACAATTCGGCTTTGCATCACAGGAATAAATTACATTTGAAAATATATTCAAACAGAAAACCATTATTTTAAACTGTAATAATATTTCACAGTATTACTGTTTTACTGTATTTACGATAAAATGAATTCAACCTTGGTGAGTATAAGCGACTTCTTTCAAAAACATAAAAAAATCTTACCGACCTCAAACGTTTGAATGCTATATTTCTCAAAAATATTGTAATGCAGCACATACAGTATACTGTATGAAACAACTGACAATGCAGCTATTGTAAGTACTGTGTAATGCCACATGAACTTATTGCATTGCATGTTGAATGCAGCAAGTGGCATCAGATTTTGATTTAGAAAATATATTTAATTTCAAAATATTTAATAGTTGTTTTGCATTTATATCGTTTTTTTCTTTCCCAATAATGTCTTAAGTTTTGTTATAGTCCAATCAAATAGTATGAAGACAAATACAAAAATCTTGGATGATATTACTTTCGTTTTAATTGTCCCACTGGAAATGGATGGTCAAGTCAAGTGAATTGCATTGTGGGATACAGTATTCCTTGCAGTGTGTAATGTGCTCAGTTTGACCTTCCATTTCCATACACTTACATGAACTCTCTGCACACAGAGAATTTACATTTTACACACAGTATATATATGCTGCAGAAATAGTATGTGTAGTATCACAGTATGCTATTATAAAAATGGCAAGTTAGGAAGTTAAACTCACCGACAGCGGTTGAGATTGTAACCAGAGTCGTAAATTGCAATGTGTTCTTCAGAGGCATTGACATGTTCTGTCCTATCTAAGAACATCTTGTAAAATAGAAACTTACCATATTTCAAACTTGTGTGCAAACCACTGCTGAGATGGCAAATGTTTCCTCTTAAACTCTGACATTATTGAATCAAATCCCAGGACAGAATGTACAAGCACATATGAGCATTTGCAAATGAACTGATCTGTTGTTTTGTCACTCTTTTCACATAGAGTTTGTTAAAAAGCTTGTAGTGATTATCTGTCTCTCATACACAGGCACAAATACATGCTGTATGGTTGTAATTATGCATATAAATGTGTCCCAAGATTCAATAATGGAAACATATTTCAATATTTCTTGCTTTCTCTTGCAATTTCTTTACCCATTTTGTTCTCCTGAGGCTAGTCTCCACTGTCACAAATCATAGTCTTTATCACATCCACAAAATAACGTGCAAACACCTGCTCGGCCCATACACACACCTGTTCTGAGGTAAGTATAGCTTTTAACCATTAGGTAAAATGAAAACGTATCTGGCCCTTGAGAATTTGAGTAATGTGACGGTGAAGTTCAGCTTCAGATCAGTCATAAAGTACATGACATAACTCACAAATGTATCAGACAAACATTATATATTGATGATCAGATTAGTATATATACATTCAAATATAGCAAACATGAAAACGTATTCATTTTTTCATATTCAAATGCGCATTAAATCCTTTGTATCATATTTGATACACACATTTCTAAGGGTTCTAAATTATCAACATGATCAAAACTTTGCTGAAAAAACCCTCTGTCATGATTGATAGTTCACACTTTTTTAGCGAATAAAAGACCTTTTGGTGTAACTGTAGAAATGCCTCCCTTCAGGTCATGGTTCACGTGTCTTTTTGTTGTGAAATCTGAATTTATACAGTAAATATAAGAAGAACTTTTATATTGCTAGTAATATTTTAAAATGAGCAATATTGAAGCCACTTACTGTAGGTTTACTTGATTATCCATACATCATTTTATAGAAAAATCATGTTAAAATTTAAGTATCAAATATTTTTATACTTTTTTTTTGTTTATTTGTTCATCTCTCAATCATCATTGTATTGCATTGCATTATATGTTTAAAAACTACAGAGCTTTGATCATACAACTAAGCATTTAAATATCATCTTACAAAAACATATTAAAGGTTCAATAAACTGTTCCATTTAAAAAAAAGTATTATAGTATAAGTATTAAAAGTATTATTTCATATGTCAGGCTTTACAAGGTTAACTAATAATCTGATGACATTATTTGTTAATGATGTGAATGAAAGTTGTATTGTAATTAATTGAATTTACATTTCCTTAAGGAAATGAAATAAAATAAAATACAGAAAAATTGCAGGGCGGGACTTGATTTTATTCTTTGGTACCTGACCTTAAAAAGAGGGTGTTTCAAGCCAGAATAAAGTGACATTGGCCAAAAAGGAAAGCCTTTTCAGGGGTGCATACCTGCAAACTCACAAGAGGTCAAAAAGGTGACATAGTTTGGAATATGACCGTTGTAGTGGGGTCTGGGGGCATCCCGGGGGCATCTCGGGGGCGGGGGCGGGGGCATCCCCCCC
>NW_015639773.1:771706-773138 GCF_001515625.1 Sinocyclocheilus rhinocerous | reverse complement strand
CCCCCCATTAAAATTTTTTGAGAATTTAACATGTAAATGAAGCATTCTGGTGCACTCTGAAAACAAAATAAAGGAAAAAGACAACATATGCTTCAAGTTAAAAAAGCACATTTATACCACAAACTTTTTGGACAGTGCAATGTCATCGGTGTTCATACTTCTCTTTGTGAGCAGTGGAGTAATTTATTTTTAGTTAGTTCACCCAAAAATTTAAATTAGGCTGCGTTTTACTCACCCCCGAGGGACTGACTGACGACACACTTTAATGCTCATTGGTTCAGACAACCGTGATGCTGCGTTCTCTTCGAAAATATTTTCTTTTTTTTATCTGGTTTCATGCAATTATGTATTTAAATTATGCATGAATGTTCCCAAACACTATGACAGTGCGATCTCTGTGTGAGATATGTGATTGTTGTCATATTTCTATAAAAATCTAAAATACATGTTTGTATTAAAGTAAAAATGGATGATAAATACACCTTTCGTATGGAATTAAATAGAAAGCACTTTGAGTGTCTTGTTCATCATATTTATCAAATTTTCATATAAAACCAGCAGAACTGAAATTGTATCATGTTTATCATCAGCACAGCACATGAGTGAGAATAACGCGATATCTGCCTTTGATCTCAGTTGGTATCTGTTCCACTTCGAGAGGTGAGAACTGTCCCTCTTGACTGCGCTTATTTCACTCCTCCCCTCACTGCAGCCGCCTGCTCTCGCCTACATTTCAGGCGAGGCGAGGCGCATCTCAAACAAGCCTAATGGGTTACTGAATCGTTGACTCACTTGATTCGTTCAAAAACGTGGATTCATTCAGTATCGAAACACCGCTGTGTTGCTCGGAGACACAAAACAGTTCTGCTGTGGCTTTGATTGAAACTTCATCAGCGAACTTGAGCAAAAACAGTCAATATTGTATTACAAATTGTGAACTTTGTGTCTGTTTAACTCACAATGAAGAACTTCCACGCCGACGACATGTTTACATGCGGATGTGAGCGTAAGTGTGCCGTCAAAACGGACAGGTGTCCTGACATTTTATCCTACCCGTCAGATTGTCCTACCAGGGTTTACTGCGCATGCGCACATCAATATTGTGTCCTTTTTTTCATGCTGAACAACAATATTTAATGTATCTGCATTACTGTAATGGTAGGTTTCGGGTTGGGGTAGGTGTAGCCTTTAATAAAACACAATCTAATAGGTAGAAAAACATATTTATTGTTGGTTTCCTGTAGCTGTATCCCTTCTAGCTACAACCGCAACCGCGAATATAACACATAATTACTGTATTTGCATTACTGTAAGGGTAGGTTTAGGGTTGTGGTAGGTGTAGACGTTAATAAACCATAATTTTACAGGTAGCATTTTTCGTTGTCGAATTGTACTACACATTGTTTTAATGGGAGGTAGCAAAATCTGCCAG
>NW_015639773.1:771032-771351 GCF_001515625.1 Sinocyclocheilus rhinocerous | reverse complement strand
AAGCACTTTGAGTGTCTTGTTCATCATATTTATCAAATTTTCATATAAAACCAGCAGAACTGAAATTGTATCATGTTTATCATCAGCACAGCACATGAGTGAGAATAACGCGATATCTGCCTTTGATCTCAGTTGGTATCTGTTCCACTTCGAGAGGTGAGAACTGTCCGTCTTGACTGCGCTTATTTCACTCCTCCCCTCACTGCAGCCGCCTGCTCTCGCCTACAAGGCGAGGCGGGCGAGGCGCATCTCAAACAAGCCTAATGGGTTACTGAATCGTTGACTCACTTGATTCGTTGGATTCATTGGATTCATTCAC
>NW_015639773.1:767621-770925 GCF_001515625.1 Sinocyclocheilus rhinocerous | reverse complement strand
GCACCCCAAGATGCATTTCTGCGTCAACATCTTGAACGGTAACCGGTGAAGGGCCCGGTGTCCTGACATTTTATCCTACCCGTCAGATTGTCCTACCAGGGTTTACTGCGCATGCGCACATCAATATTGTGTCCTTTTTTTCATGCTGAACAACAATATTTAATGTATCTGCATTACTGTAATGGTAGGTTTCGGGTTGGGGTAGGTGTAGCCTTTAATAAAACACAATCTAATAGGTAGAAAAACATATTTATTGTTGGTTTCCTGTAGCTGTATCCCTTCTAGCTACAACCGCGAATATAACACATAATTACTGTATTTGCATTACTGTAAGGGTAGGTTTAGGGTTGTGGTAGGTGTAGACGTTAATAAACCATAATTTTACAGGTAGCATTTTTCGTTGTCGAATTGTACTACCCACTGTTTTAATGGGAGGTAGCAAAATCTGACAGGGTTGCACAAATCGACAGAACACCGGCTGTGAGATGAGGTGTGTTCGATTTGAAGCAGCAGCGCGCAGACCGATCGGATATCAAAGTATCGCGGTGCTTTGATGTCATACAGCGATCAGTCTGCGCATGGCTGCTTCAAGTCGAACCGAGAAAGAGACTTTGGTCGAACACACTCCTGTCTACGAGCTCGCAATTTCTCTCTCTCTCTCTCCGCCCCCCCCCACAAGGCTACAAGATGTATAAACTAGAAGATAAAGAAAGAGATAACTTAACTTTTCGCTTATTGTGAACTTGAACTTTTTTTTATCTCCCATTGACTCCCTCTTTTCATGCCATTTTCCTCCTCGTGTCTCTTTCTCTCGGTCTGTACATCTCATGTCCTCAAGCAGCTGTTGGGGAAGGAAGACACACTTATTAATCCATTTCATCTTTGCCAGAAGGAGATGCAGTAAATTCGGCTTCTCACACTCTCTCAGCAACACCACACACCAAGCCTCAGACTGTAGAAACATTAAAAATGAACAAGTCATACAGTTACTGCACTCACATTGTGAGCAGTCATGGGAGATGTGTGGGCCAAAACTCTGTCTAAAAACTCTGTTTTAAAACCAAGTGAGCTGCCATGCTGCCTACATAGGTATAGCTGTCTACTAAGGAAGCATCATAACTCCTAAGTGAACCCTACACAGGCATTTAGATATCATCTTACTAAGACATATTATTGGGAGGTATAGAATGACAAATGATAGCTGTGTATTTAAGTAGTCTGCTATACTGTTATAAAGATCTCATTGATTTACATTACAATCTATCAGAATTTCATCTTATTTTTAGCCACAGAAATATCAGCAACCAAATTGCATATTTTTGCATTTTTTCCCTCCTTGAGTATGAGCTCCATATTCTCACTATATCATGCTACATAAGCCATAAGCCTGATGTACTGTATCAAATATGATACTCATCAGAAAACACAGGAGACTAGACTTGCAGTTGATTTCAGTAGAGTTTGTTCTTGGCATGCTGCTAAGCTAATGGTGTTATACACTTAGTAACATAATAAATATGAGAACATATTACATTTTTAATTTCATTGATATTTTTCTATATGGAATGATGGTTTGATTTAATTTATTTAGACATTTCTTTTACCTTGTCTGCCATCTTGGATTTTTTCCCCCCTCACTGGGTTTATTGCATTGCATTCTGGGATTTCCTTCTCTGTGAAAGATATATTAAATATTACTTTAGAATTTTGCTAAAACAAGTAAATCTTATAAGGCAGCTATCAGTAAGATAAAATTAATACTTTTTTTTTGTTTAGCAATAATGCATTAAATTGATCAAAAGTGACAATAAAGACATTTAAAATGTTATAAATGACTTCTATTTTTAAATAAATCCTGTTTTTTAACTAGTATTTTCAGTACATTTCTACATCATTACTGCATGTCTTTAATCTTCATATTTTCCAGCTGTTATTTTTTTAGCACAGCTTTTTTACACCTCATTTGACACCTCATTTGTTGTTCGTTTCATGTTTTGTCCACATCTGCAGATTTGTTCTCTCTCTCAATTTCTGTTTAGTTTGATTAAGTGGCATGAAAAATTATGTACATTTGTATTGTCAAAACTTTTCCAGCTTACAGCAGCGTCACAGAGTCAAAATAAAATAAAAATAAATGTAACAATAATTAAATAAATAGAAAATTAAATAGAAAGAGAATGCTTGACAAGACAATCTTTGTGGTAGATATAGACAGATAAAAAAGTTCTTTTCATTGGCAAATTTTCAATTTTGTGGCATGTATGTTTATGTAAGGATGATGAATGCTTTGGCCCATGGTTAGCACATTTGCTCAGGACACACTTTGTTGTGGCACTCATCTGGGTTTGAGTTCAGTCCTTCTTGGATGCTTTTGCTCATCCTTTATCTGCCGAGCCTGTAAGTAACTCATCAAGGTGATTCACGTTTTTTCCTTTCATCGCAAACCAACAGTCTGTCAAGCTGTAATGTCTTTTTAGAGCCAAATAGCAATGTACTTTATTTTAGTGTTTGGGTTTCCCAATAGGTTTTATAATCATGATTCATTTGTGATGAAATCTGGTTCAATCTAATTAAAGTTCAGAATGTCAGTCTAGTATTTACTTTATGTATCCTTTTTAGATAATACCACACACTTTTGAAAGATACCCAAGGGAAAAATTGCACAGGAATTTGTGTTGTTTCAGCTCAAAAACACTGAACTGGTTTGAAACGCTGCCCATCGTTTTTTTTTTTTTTTAATTTACACAATGCTGACAGATGTTTCAACAGCATGTTTCATCATGGCAACCTGTGCTCTGTAAAAGTGTCTTTTTAATGACCTGGCTAGCCTGGACAGTAACATTATGAACAGCCCTAGAGGTGTTGGGCCTTTACTCCTGAGATATATCATCTTTATATGAACTGCTATGAGAATGAATGAATTTTGTGCATTAATGACATTAGAGCTCACACAGGAAGGGTTGCATAGACCTCTGATATGTCCCATTTTCCACATAAAATATGTGTAAAAGTTGGAATGAGAGGGAGGGGATTCACAAAGAATGAATTGCGTCATTTATTTTCACATGTTATCTGTGTTGTTTTATACACTGTATAAATATATACACACGGTATATCTGTGTGCTGTACACTATGTATGTATGTATGTGTTACCAGTGGCGTGACCGAAAAGCTGACTTTTGACTTTCGGTTTAATTCCTTCATTTCCAACCGGTTCTTGGGTTCAACAACTGCTCTTGTAAGATCCACCAGGGGCGATATCTATAACGGTAAACTTGTAATAATCGTATTATTAATAATATAT
>NW_015639773.1:767276-767500 GCF_001515625.1 Sinocyclocheilus rhinocerous | reverse complement strand
ATTAATAATACTAAGATTAATAATATAAATATACTAATATAGTAATATTAATGAAAATGCTCTTAACTGTTATTAAAAAGGTTATTTAATATATAACACTATACAGGCTATACATGGACAAATATGGACAAGCTCATCCATTGGGTTTAAAGGGGTCATATGACGTTGCTAAAAAATAACATAATTTTGTGTATTTGGTGTAATGAAATGTGTTTATGCGGTTT
>NW_015639773.1:762891-766007 GCF_001515625.1 Sinocyclocheilus rhinocerous | reverse complement strand
AGTGACGTAGACATGTGGGGGCGTGTTTAAACGAGGCGTTTTAGGAGGGCGTGGACGAGTCTTAACTTTTATAAAGAATATCTCTTTGGGTTTGAGACTTTAGTCCTTGCAACTTTAGGGACCTTATCTATTCACAAACAGCTTGTAACACTCTAAAGAGAAAGGAAAACCTGAAATCGCATCATATGACCCCTTTAAAAATTTGTTTGTCCATATCTGACCCAAACATGGGTTAAAACAATCCAGCATTTTTTAGAGTGTAGCACTTTCAAAGCATGATTCTTTAAGGAACCTTATGAAAAAAGTTCTATTAGTGCCAAAGAAGGTTTTGTTATTGTTACAAGCCAAAGAACCCTAATTTGGTAGGCCTACTGATTAGAACCATTAGGAGTAGGACGCTTAGGAGCAAATTCACTATATAGTTTGCATAATTTTGCACACTTCAGGGTAAAGCCCTCATCTTATTTAGTGAACTGGACTCTTAAACAAAACAGACTGAATCTGCTGACACACTCTCACTGAGAAAGTGGAACTGACAGAAGAGAAAAACAGAACTAGATGTGTGAAGAAACGAGGGAATGAGGAAGAAAACCAGCCATTTATCCTGCACTTTACCAGGTTTTGGACAAACTCTCAAAGCGCTGGAGGTGAGGACTGGAGAATGTTTGTCATCCAATGGGCTCATGTTTCTTGAGCTGATGATGTGAGAGAGGAGAAAGCAAAGGCCATTGTTCTGAAGTCTAAAACGAGTGTGACATTCAGCAAGGATCGTAATGAGCTCTTTGGGCTGTTCGTCATCCCCTGAGCCAGATTCGGTTCTGTCTGCAGGGTGAGGTAGATGAGAACATCAGAACCAGATGTGAGATCCAACTCGCTCTGGCTCGGACCGCATCAGGAACCACACTCTGCTGTTAGCTGATGACTCACCAGCTGCTATGACCAGCCAGAGCCTGAAGAAACGAGCCAACCAGGAGACTTCAAATGGGTTAGTTATAAATATCATACTAAAGGAAGGAGACCATTATCAACAGGCACCTGCAGCTCATGTAAACATGCTTATGTTTGTCAAGCTTTAGTAGATCAACATTGTAAAGTACAAGGTTTTTTGTTTTGCATCTTTTGTTCGGAACCACAGAAACGTTAGAGGGGAACAAAATTAATAACGGTTTAATAAGTTTTTTAATAACAGATTTTGTCATCTGTTGCTTGGAATATGGTACCCATAAATATACGATAGAGTAACTGTAAACATGTATTATGAAGAAAATGTGAAGATTTGCTTATAAATATGTAGATATATATTTTGACTGCTGCTACTGCTGAAATGTATAGTTTTGTAGATGTACATTTTAAGTGCTGCAATTGCTGAGATGTTTAGTTTTGTGATGTGATAAGTGAAATTGTATTCTTGTTCGTTTTTATTTATTTGTAAGACTGTTTGTCTTGGATTGATTTGTGGACCCTAGGAAGACTAGCAACCACTTTGTGGAAACTAATAGGGATCCAAATAAACAATAAACTACGAGTCACGTCGTGACCGACAAATTGGGATCTCTACCAAAGCACGATGGATGCTGCCCCTTCCAGTGTCCTGTGCGAGCCTCATGCGCCCCCTTTTTGGTGTAGGCCGGGGCTCGCAATAAGAAGACCAGTCACCGTTGTCGTAGCACTACCCACTCAGTGAGACTGGATAACACTGGGAAAAAGTACCCATTCCACTTGGAACAGGAACGTTGCGGAAGCCCCATCCTTCCCAAAGGAGGTTTCGGAAGCACTTACACATATGAACAACCGTTTAGGTGCATATGGAAGATTAGAGGTGATTGTAACCCTCTTGGAAATGGCAGAAGTCTGTCGGGGAAACAGGGGCTCTGAGGCTATACCGTGGACTTTACACACATGGGATCCACTTAGGTCTCTACATACGGAGCCCAGCCCTCTACCGGTTCTCACGGATTCATTGATTGAGGGCCCAGTGCCGGACGTTCCGCCAGGTCTGGCTGCAGAGGGGATGGAGGAGCTCGACAGGGTCTACAGTACAGACTCTCTGGAGCGGTTTTAGCAAGCCAACACTAAACTGGGGCCTCTCAGTGCTACTACACGTTTGAGGTGAGAACACAGGAGGATACTGGCTCCACACGAAGGCTATAGAATCTAGTGAACGTGTTGGGGGTAGCCCAGACCGCAGCTCTACAAATATTTGACAGCGAGGCGCCACGAGTCAGCGCCCAGGAGGATGCAACACTTCTAGTAGAGTGAGCTCGCAACCTGAGCGGGCAGGGCACACCCTGTGCCTGATAAGCCAGGGTGATGGCATCCACTATCCAGTGGGCCATCCTCTGCTTAAAGACGGCATTCCCCTTCTGCCGGCCTCCGTAACTGACAAAGAGCTGGTCTGAGGTCCTAAAACTTTGTGTCCGGTCTATGTACCATCTCAAGGCTCGGACGGGACAAAGCAAAGCTAGGGCTGAGTCTGCCTTCTCCAGGGGCAGCGCTCGCAGGCTCACCACCTGATCCCTGAAGGGAGTAGTGGGAACCTTGGGCACATAGCTGGGCCGGGATTTCAGGATTACCTGGGAGTCAGCCTGCCCAAACTCTAGGCACGAATCGTCGACCGAAAATGCATGCAGGTCCCCTACCCTCTTGATGGAGGCCAATGCAGTCAGGAGCAGAGTTTTCATTGAAAGAAACTCTAGCTCAACTGACTGCAAAAGGCTCAAATGGGCCCTGCTGTAGTACTTTGAGCACTAGAGACAGGTCCCAAGAGGGTATAGAGGGGGGCCGGGTAGGATTCAACCTCCTGGCCCCTCTAAGGAACCTGATGACGAGGTCATGCTTACCTACGGAATCTGCCAGGGAGGGGCTGTCACGAGGAGCATTAGTTCCGGGAACCAGGTCCGAGTGGGCCAATACGGCGCCACAAGCAGGACCCGCTCCTCGTCCTCCCTGACCTTGCACAGCATCTGTGCGAGAAGGCTCACTGGGGGAAATGCATACTTGCGCAGACCCCGCGGCCAGCTGTGTGCCAGTGTGTCCGTGCCGAGTGTTCCATCGGACAGGGAGTAGAACAACTGGCAGTGAGAGGTTTCTGGAGAGGCAAACAGGTCTACCTGAGC
>NW_015639773.1:762318-762791 GCF_001515625.1 Sinocyclocheilus rhinocerous | reverse complement strand
CAGGTCCCAAGAGGGTATAGAGGGGGGCCAGGGAGGATTTAACCTTCTTGCCCCCCTAAGGAACCTGATGACTAGGTCAGGCTTCCCTATCGACTTCCCTTCCACAGGGTCATGGTTAGCAGCAATCGCAGCGACATAGACTTTAAGGGTGGAGGGAGACAGCCTTCGCTCCAACCCTTGCTACAAAAAGGAAAGCACGACCCTGATTGGGCATTTCCGGGGGTCTTCTCGGTGAGAAGAACACCACTCGATGAACAGGTTCCACTTCAAGGCATAAGCGTGTCTCATAGACAGTGCTCTCGCCGAAGTGATGGTGCCAACTACCTCCTGGGGTAGGTCACCTGGGTAGGTCACCCGGGTGCCACAGGGTGCCCTGTCTCTGAGTCAGTAGATCCTTCCTCAGAGGAATCTGCCAGGGAGGGGCTGTCACGAGGAGCATTAGTTCCGGGAACCAGGTCCGAGTGGGCCAATAC
>NW_015639773.1:743357-762081 GCF_001515625.1 Sinocyclocheilus rhinocerous | reverse complement strand
CCGGCAGTGAGAGGTTTCTGGAGAGGCAAACAGGTCTACCTGAGCGGATCCGAAATGTCTCCAAATCAGCTGGACCGTCTGGGGATGGAGTCTCCATTCCCCCATGAGTGCAAACCCGGAATGTGAATGGCACGAATTGACCTCAGAGCCTTCCGATTTCAAAGGAGGAGGTGGCGGGCGAGTTGCGACATGCAACGGGAGCACTCCATACCGAGAAAAGAGATCCTCTGCGTCGGGGAGAGTTTGCTCTTTTCCCAGTTGACCCGAAGACCCAACTGGCTGAGGTGCCGGAGCACCAGGTCCCTGTGCTCACACAACTGATCCCGAGACTGTGCTAGTATAAGCCAATCGTCGAGATAGTTGAAGATGCGGACACCCTGCTCTATGAGGGGAACAAGAGCCCCCTCTGCAACTTTCGTGAAGACACTAGGAGACAGGGACAGCTGTCAGGACCTTGTACTGATATGCACGTCCTTCGACGTGCCTTCGAACGCGAACTGCAGAAATGGTCTGTGGCGCGGAAGGATCAACACATGAAAGTACGCATCCTTCAGGTCAATCTCTGCAAACCAATCTCGAGGACGGATGCACCCGAAGATGTGTTTCTGCGTCAACATCTTGAACGGTAACAGGTGAAGGCCCGGTTCAAGACACGCAGGTCCAAGATTGGTCGTAACCCACCGCCTTTCTTAGGTATAATGAAGTAGGGGCTGTAAAATCCCGTCTTCATATCGGCTGGAGGGACCGGGTCTATCGCATCCTTCGCCAGCAGGTCTGCGATCTCCGCACGCAAGACAGGAGCATCGGCCGCCTTCACTGCTGTGAAGCAGATGCCACTGAACTTGGGGGGACGCCAGGCGAACTGAATCGCATAGCCGAGGCTGATGGTCCGCAGAGGCCAGCGAGACGGGCTGGGTAGCGCTAGCCAGGCATGCAGATACCGTGCAAGCGGGACCAGTGGAACCACCACCGCACCCGCAGTGGGGCAGCGAGGTGGAACGCAGGGACCCAACTCGGGCGGCTTGTGGGCGGACTGAAGAGGGGTCTGAGTGTGTGGTGCAACACTTACCTGGTTCCACGGTTGGGCAGAGGGTGTGTGAGTAGGGCCTTTGTTGATGCTCTCGAACCGCCCGCTGCTGCCTGCTGGCAACAGAGGAGGATGAGTGTGGTCCGGTGTTGGTCCGTCCACGACTCTCCGTGCCCTCTTGGGACCCAGAGATAGAGAAAACTGCTCTCTTGTCGAGATTTTTGGAAACCAAATTCTCCACCCGGCCCTCCTCCGGGGGAGGGAGAGGTGCATTTACCATCCCCCAAAGAGCAGTTCCTTCCCTCTCTGGGTTGCCTGTCCCGGGGCCTCTTGCTCTTCCGCTCACCGCCAGGTTTGAAGGGGGCCTGGACGGGCGGGGCGGCCTGCCTACTCCCAGCTCCATGGCGCCACTTGTTCAAGGCTGCTGCGGATGCGGATGCGGCACGGGAGCGGGGGTGGACGCAGGGGGCCACCCTCGGCGACGAGCAGGCTGGGGCGCTGCGGCCGTCGGACGGGTGGAGGCAGCAGCTGCCCACCGGGGCAAGATGTAACGAATCGCCTCAGTCTGCTTCTGTGCAGCCGAGAACTGCTGGGCAAAGCAGTTGGACAAAGCAGCCAGCTGGGCAAAGCAGCTGGACCGCGTCGCCGAAGAGGCCGGTCTGGGACACAGGGGCATTGAGGAACCGAAATTTGTCAGCATCCCTCATGTTGGCCAGACACAGCCAGAGATGGCACTCCTGGAGCACAAGTATGGACAACGCATGACCCAGAGAACCCGCGGTGTGCGAGGTCAGTAGCGGTTCGGAGCTCTTTCAGAACTTCCGGATCGTGATCACCCTCGTGCAGGTCCTTCAGTGCCTTGGCCTGATGAACCTGCAGTAACGCCATAGCATGTAACGCGGAGGCAGCTTCCCCACAAGCCGTATAAGCACCAGCGGACAGACCAGACGAATGCCTACAGGCCCGGGAGGGGAGCGACGGGTCTCCCCGCCAGGAGGAGGCCGTATTAGGACACAACTGCATCGCTACCAACCGCTCCACCGGGGGGATCGCCGTATACCCCTTAGCTGCACTACCGTCGAGGGTGGTGAGAGAGGAGGAACCAGCAGGTCAGTTTCTGGCAGTAAAAGGTGCCGCCCACGACCTGGTAAGCTCCTCATGCACCTCCGTGTACATCAGCGTGTTTAATGCCCAGACACGTGGGCAGCGATCGTGACCATCACCCGGCGCCAGGTAACGACCGCATCCAGAAACACACGGGTGAAACGGCATCTTTAAAAAGACGATCCGTCGTCTTTACAAAGATGCACCCATGTAAGCTCTTTTAAAGAAATAAGCTCTTCCAGGGAAATGTGCTTTTAGGTGCTGAGACGCACAGGGGAGATGGCCGCTTGCAGCACAACAGGGGGTAGTGCAGCCTGTAGTGCGCAACCCACTCGACACAGGAACAACCACCGATGAAGCGCTGTCCGCCAACACAAAAAGCTCCCTAGAGCGCATTGAACTCATCGTCACAAACGAAGATATGGCAGGAGCAGAACGATGTTATCGCTCGGCTCCGAAGCGAAAAGTTGGTATGCGTTGCACCTGCTACCTTTTTATGCTCACGCTGTGATCAGTGGCAGCTGGATGCAATCATCGCATGCCAATGTCCATTGGCTCATTTAGTTTACACTTGAAGTAGATTGGTTTCTCGAAGCGAGATCCCAATTCGTCGGTCAAGTCATAACTCGTTGTAACCGACTGAAAGGGAACTTAAGTAATAGCTCATGCTTGCCTTGACTTACACTACTGATTAAAAGTTTGGGGTCAGTAAGATTTTTTAAAATTATTATTAAATTAATACTTTTATTCAGCAAGGATGCATTAAATTGATCAAAAATGACAATAAAGACATTTATAATGTTACAGAAGATTTCAAATAAATGCTGTTCTTTTGAACTTTCTATTCATCAAAGAATCATTAAAAATGTATCACAGTTTCCACAAAAAAAAGCTGTTTTCAACATTAATAATAATCCGAAATATTTATTGAGCAGCAAATCAACATATTAGAATGATTTCTGAAGGATCATGTGACACTGAAGACTGGAGTAATGATGCTGAAATTTCAGCTTTGCATCATAGAAATAAATTACATTTTAAAATACATTCAAATAGAAAACACTTCTTTTAATGTTATTTCACAATTTTAGCCATGATCAGCATGAGGCTTTTTTTTAAAACATTTGAAAATATTAATGTACACAGATTAAATCAGTGCATTTGGCACTAATAGTTGGAAAAACAGTCATAGACGTGATTGCAGGTGAAATGAGGTTAAACGTTGTTTTTGGTGCCTGCTGGGGTGTATCAAAACCTCTGACACCAGTAAACATATCACTATTGCTCATCATCCAGCTGTCCCAACACACGTGATTCATTTACTGCATAAAACTGTATTTGTGCGGTGACCGTGATTTCACCAAATACAACATGTTCCTGGATCAACATCCTTGTTGATCCTGGAACAACATTCCTATCAACCAATCAGAATTGAGGGATAACTTTTCAGGAAATATCTGTTTTAGGCTTACAATCAGGGTTAGGTGATTCTACACCCTTGTTAATCAGCTATCATTTCATATTGTTTTTAGGAATAAATTATGGGTAGGGTTAGGTTTAGGGGTAGGGATTGGGTTAAGTCTATATTTTTGGACAGTTATGTTGATCCAGGATCAACAAAAGATGTTGATCCAGGAACATGTCTTACTTGGCGAAATCACGGCGACCGTATTTGTGCATGCGGGGTCTGCAGGGTGGGCGCAGGGGGTCACTGGAGTTTATCGAAGCAATTGATCACATATTTCAAGCCGTGCAGATGTGAATGGGACGTGAGAAGGGCCGGAAAAGGAGACAGGATATGTTATGGTTTTGATTGGACTGGCCGAAGCATCAATGAAGACCTGCAGTTGTGAATGTGTCCTTAAGATGCCCCATAAAAGTGGACGGATGGGGTGACCTGTATTTCGCTCTTTACGACAGCTGTTATTTAGCCCAGACTTGTTATGCAGAACGAAGCAGATCTCCAGCTCTCATCCTCTTGTAACTATAGGACACTATTGGATGCAGCTGTGATGGTGCCGTCACTGTGATCACACTGCGTTTGCTGTCATAAGTTTCTTTCAGGCCAACTCCTGGTTCTGGTTTAAAGGGATAGTTCACCCAAAAATGAAAATTTGATGTTTATCTGCTTACCCCCAGGGCATCCAAGATGTAGGCGACTTTGTTTCTTCAGTAGAACACAAATTATGATTTTTAAGTCCAGCCGTTGCAGTCTATCAGTCGTATAATGCATGGCAATGGTAACAAAATCTATGAGAGTAAAAAAAACATGCACAGACAAATCCAAATTAAACCCTGCGGCTCGTGACGACCGAGCGGCAACCTCCCGCTCTCTTTAATCTTTTAGTTTTAAGTCGGTTTGAACAATCTGGATAAGCGCAAGTAAGTACCATTTTGATTAGCCATCATACCTACAATGACTGCACTGTGTAACCAATAAGTGACGTATACGAGCGAGAGATCACTTCCGGTGCTTACGTAAACTACGCCAGAGCGCGTACACACCTCACGCATCGGATGCCGTGCGCGCGCTCAAGGAAGTTGGACATAGTGGTGTATTAGAGGTAAAAAATGATATAAATACTGTTCGGTTTCTCGCACAAACCGATCGTTTAGTGTCTTAGGACATCAATGTGTCGTCACGAGCCGCAGGGTTTAATTTGGATTTGTCTGTGCATGTTTTTTTTTACTCTCATAGATTTTGTTACCATTGCCATGCATTATACGACTGATAGACTGCAACGGCTGGACTTAAAAATCATAATTTGTGTTCTACTGAAGAAACAAAGTCACCTACATCTTGGATGCCCTGGGGGTAAGCAGATAAACATCAAATTTTCATTTTTGGGTGAACTATCCCTTTAATGTTGCTGGACTTTTAAACTCAATTCACTCAGCCCTAAACACAAATTGACTTTTAATGCAACAAAGAGGCTTTTATATTTCTTGGGCGAGCCACAAATAACAGATGTAACACATCCCCACTAAGAAGTCAAAAAGATGGATTGCTTGGATTGTGGTATTGCTTTATTTTGACTGGTAGTTACAACAATAAAATATTGATTAGCAGAGGTTGTGGAGGCTTCTATATGAGGATGTTTTTATTTTTACTCACAAAGGATAGCTGGACTTCCTTTTAGATCATCAGTGCTGTCAGTTTTTTTTTTAGCAAATCTATGCCGCTACGCCAAGAAAAATGGCTGTTATAGCAAACATATACTTATACCTCTTTTTTGACAATTCCTCAAGGTAAAAATAATTTCTGCAATTAATCTTTTTATTTGACAGCTGAAAGATTAAAAAAAACACCTCCAATTTTAAAAATCAGGTTTTTTGTTTATTTTTCTAACATATTTGACTAATGAGAAACAGGTTGTGTATAATGCGTATCATTCAGGAAAGACATGTTCAAATGAGTTTACTTTAATAATCTCTATTGATAGACTTGCATGTTGTTAAGCTAATGATGCTTGACAATGTACTAAGCATAACACATCAGAATCAGAATCAGTAAGAGCTTTATTGCCAAGTATGTTTGTACATACGAGGAATTTGTTCTGGTGACTGAAGCTTCCAGTACGCAGAGACAACAGCAAAAACAACATACAGATAATAAGAAATAAAGATATGTGAATAAAATCCACAGACATATACATATCTCTCTCTCTCTCTCTCTCTCTCTCTATATATATATATATATATATACAGTATATACAGTATATATAAAATGCAGAAATTACTTCCATTTATGCACTGTTGTATGTGTAGATGCTGCTTTCACTGAAAAAAACTTCTTAATGAATTTTTAATTAGTCTTTTATGACTTTTTACAATAAAAATATCTAAAAACAAAAGTGAGAAATTTACTTGAGAAGCAGCAATGCATGAGATATATTCAAACTTGTGGAATTTACATATTTTGTCTTACTGCACAAACATGCCTGTGGTTTTGTGAGAGAAAGTAAATGTTTGGCATGTGAAAGTTTCTCAGGGAACTCAATCATTATGTGAGAGAGTGCAAACATTTTGTGAGACAGCGCAAAGTTTACTGGGTGAATGCAATACTTTTGCGAGAGGACACAAACGTTTTGGGAGATAAAGTCTGTCAGGAGAACGCAATACTTTTGAGGGAGTGTGCAAAAGCATTAAAACATACATTTTCATCGCAATGTCCCCTTAGAGGCTTCATAAAAAGCCTGTGCGGTGAAATTAAATACACTCATATTAAAGTTAGGCTACTATATGAAAATGTGTCATGTTGCTTCTTAAGTGAATTTTTCTTGTTTAAAGGAACATATTTTAATTGGAAAACAAGATAAAAATACTCATTACGTTTTTTTTGGTGTATTTGCAATATTGTATGTACATCAATAAAGCACTTTGAAATGGGAAAAAAAAACAATCTCATATTTCTCTGCCCTATGGTTTAAGATCTGATCTTTGCCAGATATTGGTGAAAAAACTGTGATTGTTTGACAGTGTTGATGCGGTCACAGACACTCCAGAGCCCCTCTTGCTTCTTACAACAACACCTTGTTTTCTAAATCTATCAATCTCAATCCAATCATTACATAAACATTGACTGATGAACTACATTAACAAATAGTGATTTTTGACATCTAAAGTGTGTTTGTTAATGACTGTGTCCATGTGTTTGTATGTTCATCAGTGTATGTGTGTTTGGCGGTGTGATCATGTTTATTTGTGTTTCTCTTTTTGTATTAGAGCGAGTGAGTGAAAGTGCTGATTAAAGACAAAATCAGCTTTTTGTTCAGCTCACGTTATCTGGTTGTTATCATCCACTCTCACTCTCGTCCACAGTTCACATCATCCAGTCACACCCAGATGTTGGTTTTGGATTCAAAGGGTTCACAAGATGGTTGAACAGCTTCACACTGTAAACACAAAACAAGAGAGCAGAACAGATCCAGAAGATGTTGCACACATCTGACTGAGTGCAAGTGTATCTCCACTCCAAATTCAGCTGCAGTAATCATAACATGTCATAAACACTTAGCCATCTCTAAAACACAGAAATGGTGAAATCACTCTTGTGGGAAAATGCCCTGGACAGCTTTAAGTGCTTTAAATTCAAACAGGGAATAAAACAAAGGCTTTAGAGCTGGAAGAGGTTTTATCTACAGGAAACTTTTTTTCTTTTTAAATTTCAGCTAGTTGCCAAAGCAACATTACCGATATTCATTTAAAGTACTAAAATAACTAAAACGAAATCAAATTAAAATAATAACTAAAAATTAATAAATAATACACAGACATATTTAAAAAAAAAAAAACTAATAAAAATGACAAAAATTAATATAACTAAAATTAAAGTGAAAACAGAAAATATACAAATAAAATCTTATTCAAAATAATATATAATATATATATATATATATATAATTAGCAACAGTATATATATACTATTAGCAACAACAAACAAAATTACTATAACTAAAATTAAAATGAAAACTCTAACTAAAACTTTTTTGTACATGCATCATGAAAATGGCATGTTTTGGGGGGATAGGGGTTTTGAAAAACAATAGTAATTTTGATGCTTGACAATAAAAAGTGAATATAAGAAAAAAGACACATGCCTGAAACCTGGAAGAGCATGCAGAATATGGAGTCGTAAAGCTTTTTAAAACCTGCAAAAAATGGAGCAATGAATGTTTTACAATTCAATTTTATGATGAGAGGTGAATGGAATTTTTTAGGAGATTTTCACTGACTGAGCAAAGTGGGGGCCTGATACAAGCACTACCAAGTCTGAATCCCAAAGCATGAATATAATGCAACAAAACTTTTATACACTTACGAGTTTTTCTTGTTGTGCGTTGGTTTGCTGGCAAAAGTTTTTGACTATCAATGGGGACTTGTTATGAATGGAAAATCTGGTACAAATCAAAAACACAAGCTTTTGTTGTCATAACCTCTCTCTTTCTCTCTTAAATCACAGATGAAAAGGACAGGTCATTTCAGTCTTAATTGAATCAAGCTCAGATTTTATAGGAATTTCCCCCATAATCACTTCCCATAGCAGCTGCCAGTACACTTTAGTCCCAGGAGCGTCAAAACATTGAGGCCATCTGAAACAAAAGCAGTTGACTTTTCTATTAACTATTTTATCCTCTTAGAGACAACTGACAGTAAGACATTGGTAGGTTGATTTCCTGGAAGTTGCTCTGTTTGTTTGGGTTGTGCAACCAATGAGGTCTATAATGCCTGCCATTCCCATTCATCAGTGGCTGTTGCTCATCTGGGTGGCAGACACAGAAAACTGCATTTCATGCTTTTAAGAGCCTCCAAACAGAATCAGCCACCAGTCTGTAATATAATTAAATTTTAGAGTATATCCCTTTACTATAAAGTGTTACCGTATACTTTCTATCTATCTATCTATCTGTCTGTCTGTCTGTGTCCGTCCGTCCGTCCGTCCGTCCGTCCGTCCGTCCGTCCGTCCGTCCGTCCGTCCGTCCGTCCGTCCGTCCGTCCGTCCGTCCGTCCGTCCGTCCGTCCGTCCGTCCGTCCGTCCGTCCGTCCGTCCGTCCGTCCGTCCGTCCGTCCGTCCGTCCATCTATTGTCCCATCCATAGATTTATCTTTCTATCCATCCATTCATCCATCCATCCATCTTTCGCTCCGTCTGTCCATCAGTCTATCTATGACTTGAATGAGCGTTTATGATGAGAGCATAACCTTTGGTTTAGTTTAGTGCTTTATGTGAGTCAGATGTGCTCAGAAGAGATCAATTAGGAGCAGAATATATTTTTCTAAAATCTCTAGTCAATCTTGATTCTCAGGCACATGCCAGCTGCGTAGTGACCACAGTCTGGGCTCAGAAGAACTGCAAATGGGGAGGAACAAATGTGAGCACATCAACTAAGAAACAAAAAGGTGAATGAAATGAGGAAAAAAAAGTGGGCAAATATATACATTCTAATTGTGCTAATAATCACAGATGAGATGTTTAATATTGCAGCTGTTTCTCAAAGCAAATTCATGTCTCATCTAGAGTTTTAAAAGAGATCTGAACTGTCTCAAACGGTGCTCAGATTTGCCAAGATCCTGAAGTTTGCATTCAAAAGTCATAGATCTAAATATGAATTTTTTTTTAAAGATTCATCCAAGAGCATATGATCTGAGCTGTTATCCACATTCATGTTATACTGTATGTCAACAATTGTCTCCATTTGTGTCCTAAGGGCTCCTTAAGGACTTTTAAGAGAAACATCTAAGACATAATTGATTCTACATGTCCAAGAAGTCCATTATGTCTCAAAGAGGAACGTCTGAGCCATAAAACTGCGACACAGGTATATTCAGAGCTGTCGAGACCGAGACTCCATTAGACATATGGTCTTCATTGAAATTTGACTGAATGCTCTAATTCTCTAATTCTCTTGTTCCTGGTTCTTCTTTCTGTTGTTCCTGGCCCTATTACACAACACAAAAAAATATTCCAATAAAAGTGTCCAGCATTTTAACACCTTCAGTAAATCCATGCCCGTGCATCAAACCTACGGACTGTCACTCACTGACTGTGCCAATGCTGACCAGCGTATTACTGTTGGGTAAATTAAGTTGAAGTAGCTCCATTCACAGCTGTGCCATATTTAAGCATGGCAACATCGCACTTACCACACATTTTCTGCTCTAACCGCAACCGTGTCCTTCAAAAGCTCAGACTGAACTGAACAGGACTGAAAGCAGCTTTATCTGCCTCTATGGCATCAATAACATGGAAATTTCAACCTTTAAACACTTTGCATTCATCTGATCTCTGTTTATTTCATTCATGCACTAAGGATATGCTATAAAGGGGTGGACCGAATGCTTATGTTTTTGCTGGATTTTAATGGCTCGTCCCTTAATTCATGTGTTTCTCATGTGATGCAGGATGTGTCGAGTGTTTCACCGAAGCAGATCCATATGCAATTATGAAAAGGCCATAAATGTTTACATAAGGAATGTGAATACAGACGTTTCTAAAAGAGATGAAACAAGAATGTGATCTCATGGATATGCTGCAAGTTCAGGCTGTTTAAAGTCAATCAAGGACAGAGGTATCATGCACTTCATATTTTTTTGTAGTGGGTACCAAGTGAGACAGGACTGCCACTGGTGATACAGAAAACATAAAGATCTAGATATGTAGATATAGATCTATCTATTTTATTAATAATATTAATCTATCTATATTATTAATACATACAGCTATATATGAAACTGTATCAACAAATGGTCAGTAAAAAAATGTTTGTCAACAGAAGCTTCTACTAAATACTGAGCATTTTTCAGTTTTTCTTTTTTAATAAATCTGCAAAGATGTCAACAATTCTGTGTCTGTCTGTCAATATGGGGTGCTGTGTGTACATTAATGAGGAAAAAAAATTAACTTAAATGATTTTAGCAAATGGCTGCAATATAACAAAGAGTGAAAAATTTAAGGGGGTCTGAATACTTTCCGTACCCACTGTATATATATATATGTTCAAAAGTTTTCTTAATGCAGAAGTGTTTCCTTCTGGAGCATCAGTGAGCATTTGAACTTTTTGTAATAGTTGTGTATGAGTCCCTCAGTTGTCCTCAGTGTGTAAAGATGGATCTCAAAATCATACAGTCATTGCTGGAAAGTTTTTCTGAAGAGCAGCGGGCAGTTTAACTGTTTAGGACAAACAAGGGACTCATGAACAACTATCACAAAAACAAAACAAACAAACAAAAAACAGCTGTGTTTTTTGACGGGCAAATTACATCCAAATTAAACAATCTGGACAGACAACGATCGCTGCAGTGAGGAGAACAAAGGGAGGAGTAGAAAAGAGAGATAGAGGGAGGGATAAGAAACAGGAAAGAGGAAGGAAAAGATGGGATATTTTTGTCAGAGAGAGACAAAACAAGATACATGTTCCCTGCTGCCATCATTGTCTTTTAGCTGAGAAAGAGTATTTATAAAGTTGAAGGGTCTGATCAAATCAAGCCAAAATAGTTCCCCAGATTCACGTAGAGCCAACACAGTCCTGGGAATTCAGCCAAGCTAAGAATAACAGCTTTGCCAAATTCAAGCCTTGACAAAATTCTCCCAGAACAATAAGATATCTTTATTTGTGTTTTACTGAGCAACAATACTATATATTTTTTTTCAAACCTAAGATTACTGGAGTATGTTTCACAAGAAAATACTATTTCAGTTTTAATGCTTCACAATATTCGATTCGCTGTTTCCTTCACTGAAAAAGTTATTTGCCCCTTAGGGCAAGTTATTTATTTTTCATTGGCTCAAGTTAAAAAATATAGATGTGAATCATTACCCTACATTTTTTTTAATTGGATGAATGAAACATTTTTTTCAGTGTTGTATGTGTGAAATTTGCTAGCAAATCCTGAGTGAAAATAGTTTCTACACCAAATTTATCTCAGTGTAGCATTCAAAAAGTGTGCAAAAAGATACAAATAATGTGTGGTTGATGTCAAACTGGTTTAATTCTTGCTGACTAGTCTTCATGTGTGCTTCAAGCACAAGAGGAGGGCGAAGCAATGGCGTTAGGATTATGACCTGGACTGAGTGGCACCGTGACGACTTAAATATTTACATATCAGAAATACTCACATTTAAATGACGAAGCATCAAATGAAAGTATGCAGCCCTTCTGGACCCATTTACTGGAGCCACGTCATATAAGAAAGTCAGAAGTCTGAATATAATCTATCTGGTAAATTTGCTCTTTGGCGACAACAGGGCTGGACTGCTGTTTTGTAAAACCAAGTTTGAACCAACTGAAAAGGCTTAATATAATTTATTAATATAAGTTTTTAAGAGACATATGAGTCATACTGAGCCATCTGGAGCTGTAAACTGTATGGTTTGTAATATTCAGTCTTGAATAGATTCAAAACATAGTTATTTTGAGCACCAACATCTCTAGTCTCATGTAGTCTGTCTTATTTATTGCTGGCATAACATAACGGCCACAATGCATCTTTTTCTGGCTAAAAACTACCTTTCAGAGGGGTCAGAGTTTGAACCAGTGTTGATTACAAAACTGAATTAATTCAAATAAAGCTGAAATAAAAAATAAATATTAGATGAAAAGCGAAAATGAGAAATGTAGACTTGGTAACTAACTGAAATAAAAATTAATTTAAGCACTGAAATTAATAAAACTAAAACTGATAAAAAAATGTAAGCTAAATAGAAATATTTAAAAAGAAACTAATAAAAATGACATAATAATTTTTGCTTATTGGTATGGTTGAACTGGATCATCGAAGGTCAAAAGCAAAGACATTGGTTAATAGAATGTGATTAAATGCATAAAGGATATTTGTGTTGTTTAACATTTAATTATTGCAGGTTTGCGTCATATTCTGAGTTGCATTATTTTTTTTTTTTGTGAGTGAGATTAATTAATGCATATTCATATTTATTTTAGAACTACAGTAACATCTTCTGATTTCTCTCAACATGGGGACAAGGAGAGCTGTCAGTCAATAAATTGGAAAAAAAAAAGTAACTTGCGTTACTTATTTGAAAAAGTAACTCAGATATTCTCTTGTAAATTAAAAAGTAATGCGTTACTTTACTAGTTACTTGAAAAAAGTAATCTGATTACGTAACTCGGGTTACTTGTAATGCGTTACCCCCAACACTGTGAACAAGTGTTTTAAACCAAACCCTTAAAGGGATATCCACCCCAAAATGAATATATTCTTTGTGTTTAACACAAGAAATAAATTCATGCAGGTTTACAACGACATGATGACGAGAAATTACAGAATGTAAATTTTTGAGTGAAGCTTCCTTTTAAACATTCTCCAAAGATTCCATTGCAATTACACAAACCTCCAGTGACTAAGTTCTTCCACAAAAGTGATCAAAACAACCTGGCAACTAGACAACACGGCTTTGTTTCGCAGCGGACTGACAAAAACCTGTGCATTTTAACTCTCAAAAATTGATCTATGGACCTTAAATTATCTGAGGACATGCAGTTCATTGCAATGTATCTCTGAAGGGCAGAAGAAGTCTACATAAAAGATCAAACTAGTCTCCGCTCATCAACAAGACACGCTTACACCAAAGAGTAAAGCAGAGTGAAAGAGTCGAGTGCTGACGCACCACATGAGAAGCTAGTGACTCATGGTGGAGGCAATGGGGACGGTGCACAGGGGCCTTGTTAGTGGTTGGAGTGACTGAGCAAGAGACATCTTTATGTCCTTGGACATATTTTAGGGGCCCATTAGCAGAACCTCCTGCGGTCGCTCCGTCATGTCTCTTTCTCAGTCCTTCTTATTTTGCAAAGAAATATTTTTCATGCTTACCCTTTTTTCTTATCCCTAAATTAGATTAGCTAGCAGTTCTAAGCTCAGACATAAAGGTTAAGATACTTTGAGATAATGAATTGCATGATATACTGATTAATTAAATAAATACATCACAATTGATTGCACTTCAATAACTGATGAGAAATGATAATTCACAACCTAATCCATTTTACTTCTGTAAAATGTGTGGTCATATTCAGAGGCGGACAGTAACTTTGGTACTTAAGTACTTTTAAAAGCAAGTACTTCTGTACTTTTACTTAAGTAAAAATCTGTCTTTACAACTTTTACTTGTAATGGAGTAATATTTGACCAGCAGTATCTGTACTTTCACTCAAGTAATGGAGTTGAGTACTTTGTCCGCCTCTGGTCATATTTACCATTGTCCAGCAAAACTTTTGCAGCCACAGTCCTGTCATTTTAATAGAAATCCGACTGGGAGTTTTGTGTGAGGGGGAAAAATTTCCCGCACTGTTAGTAACGCAGATTTGTTTTGTTGACCAATAGAAAACAGTTTGCAAATGTGATTTCTGTGTGAGCTACACTACTGACAATATAAAATTTACCCTTTTTTTTAATTAAGCTAATGTGACCTCAGCTTAATGCAATGGATTTCTGACTATACCAGACAAATAAACATTCAGTGTTTATCATCAGAGAGTGGTGGAAAAATAAGAGGGCTGATTGACAAACATTTCTATGTAACATGCACAGATGAAATGCTCACAAATTGAAATATAAAAATAAAATGACACAAACACATAACAAAATTAGTAAAACTTAAACTTTGCAAGCAAGAGACAAATGCAACAAATTTGTCACATTGACCAACAGAAAGCTGCATGGTTTGAAAGTGATTTCTGTGTGAGCTTCACTATTGACAACATAAAATGGACCTTTTTTCCCACAAAAATGTGCTGAAATGCTAAAAGCAGACATTAAACTAAAAAACAAATGTGCAACTGTACTTGATTTTATCCGACGGGAATCATCTGATTTTCAGAAGAAAGTTTGAAAATATAAAAGATAAGAAAAACATTTCTACTATATATAACATGCACTGATGAATCACTCACAATAAAACCAGGCAAGCACAATTAGTTATGACTTTGTGTTTTTAACATTTTAACCAGAACACAAGCACAAACAGTAATAGTTCACTAATTTAAGCCACATTGTCTTCCAGCTGGTCTTATAACATCAAAGAAAATCATCAGATTTGTGCATGTTTTCCAACATCCAGGTCATTCTCAAACATCTAGCAGAGCTTAATCGAATGCAACTGGACCTCTATGTCCTTCAAAAATGTTTCAGTTGCAGTGGTTTTCATGAGCTGTCTGGAATTTTCTGGCATTGAACCTCCCTACTTCCTACAATGCTATGAAACTCATGAAATGATTTGACATTTGCCTCGAAGAAGGTGAGGATAATGGTCATATGGGAGCCTCCGTGGAAGCAAACAAAACTCCACCCTGAACAACAGTACACCACTAAACCTGGACCAAATTCACTCACTGATGGAAAAGCAACTCAAGAATGGAGACATCTAAAAGATAAAATAGGACTGTCACAATGGGCCCACCATCATCTCCTACTGTAGGCGTTTGTAAGAGGTGGGCAGAAGAACTCTAAACATCTTTCAAAGAATAAGAGTCTAGAGCATGAGTCATAAGAACTCCAAACCACTTCCCAAATATCATTAATCTCAGTTAGTGTCTGGATACAAGCCGTCAACTCAATGATTGACTCAGTCAACTCAACATTTCTCTACTCTTCTTCTGAGAGCTAAATCATTATAAAACACGATTCCGAGCGGGTCAAGGTTTGGCTGGTTATAGTGAGGCCTCATTAAGCCCTGTTGGCAGATACCATAACTACATCATCTGGACACAAAAATCTTCTTTCGTCATTCAAAACCAGGCGTTCTAACTGAATACGTTTTTCTGCCCCTGTCTATTTTTGCCCTTTATTCTTTTGGTGCCATCATCCAATCAACATCATTGTGACATCATTTTCCATCAAATGGAATGGCTCAGGCGATTGGCTTAAAAATGGCATATTTAAAATCAAATACTTACAGAGATAAACTGAGAAAATAATGAGTGAATGCAGACAGACAGTTTTTGCCTCTAGTGGCAGATCTCTTATCTTACATTAACAAAAAAATTAAAAAAAAATAATAATAATGTGAGATGCATACACTGCAAGTCAAATATATAGGATATTTAGGATTTTGGAATTGAATAGGATTTGGAATATTTATGATTTTTTTATGTTTTTAAAAGAAGCTTCTTCTGCTCACCAAGGCTGCATTTATTTGATCAAAAATACAGTAAACAGTAATATTGTGAAATATTATTAACATTTAAAATAACCATTTTCTACTTGAATATATGTTAGGATGTAAATTATTTCTGCGATAAAAAGAAAAAAAGTACTGTAATGCATTTTTTTTACCATGACATTATCCGTTAATTTTACAGACTTTTACGTTAACTTTAAAACACAACGCAATGCAAAAAAAGTGCAAAAAAAAAAAAATCATTACAGAAAATTCCTTCAAGTACAGTACTTTGTGCCCTATTTTTATGAATTTATTTAGAGTGTATATTTTATATGTTAAATGCTGGTAAACAATATAATATTATATTAAAAACTTATATTATATGTAAACTGGGACACCTGGGCATTGCCTAGCATGTAGCATAATGAGTTTCTGCAGGTGCAGACATCCTCGACCGCTGTAGTGGAAACAGAAAATAAAAGCAAATGTCAGAGGGAATGGAGTGGAGCTCAATATCAATTTCAAATTCACATTATTTTCATAATCACTTTAGAAACGGAGGTATGAAACTTTCTTTGGGCCAAACAGTGTAACATTAAACCAGCCTTCAATGGGTCTTCTGAGGACTCAAACACACAATACTCTTCTGAAACCTGTAGAAAAACGAAGTAAACTTGTACCAAGACACACACTGTGGTCTCATAGCAGTAATGGAGCTGGCTGCTGCAATGACATACTTACAGCTTCTGCAGAGTTGTAGAGATTGATTAATTTGACTTTGAAACCACCAGCATGCACATATAAACACACCAGTGCTTTTATTCTCCATGTTTGTACTGCAGACAATGGACTAAATTATTCAGAGATGTAGACAGGTAAAAAGTGATGCAAATACATAAAAATCTGTCATGGCGACCAGAGGAATGAGTTGCTGCCGTGAAATAGAATCTGCAATCTTCTTTATATTTAATTTACTGGATTTACAGTACAGCCAAAAAATACTATTATTTTCATGAGAGAAAGTACAAAAAATACAGGCCAAAACATAACCCTGCTGAAATTCGACTCTGGTCCTGGCTATTTAGAATGCTACTAATTTAGCTAGTAGACTAGCATAATCATGCTAAAGCAAGAATACAATTTTATCATTTAGAAATACATTATTATTTACATTATACAAATATGGCATATACAGTCCACATATAATCTATTTTTATTCATTTGATTCTATTTTTTATTATTTTTTATACAAGAATAAACTTTATAATATATAATAACTATAATGTGTGTATGTATGAATGTATGTATGCAGATAGATAGATAGATAGATAGATAGATGCCAAATGATATGGAAATCCAATACAGCTGAAAATCAAAGAAAAAAAACAATATATTGCAATTTATATTATTTAAATTACTAGGATGTATTTTTAGTAGGGATGCACCGATACCAATACTGGTATCGGTATCGTTTGACTGTATCTATTTGATAAATGAAGTTAACCAACTAACATTATACATACCCTTTTGGTTTCTGTACCCAATATTTAAAAAATGTACAAATGCAATAAAAATATCGGTATCGGTACTCGGTATTGGCAAGTACCAAAAATAAAAGTATCGGTATCGGGCGAGTACTGCAAAAAGTGGTATCGGTGCATCCCTAATTTTTAGTCATTTGATTTTATTTTTTGTTCTTATTTATATAAGAATAAAAACTAAAATATTATAATAATAGTTAAATATATAATAATTAAAATAAATATTTATAAACGGTGTGTGTATACAGTGGGTACGGAAAGTATTCAGACCCCCTTAAATTTTTCACTCTTTGTTATATTGCAGCCATTTGCTAAAACCATTTAAGTTAATTTTTTTTTCCTCATTAATGTACACACAGCACCCCATATTGACAGAAAAACACAGAATTGTTGACATCTTTGCAGATTTATTAAAAAAGATAAACATCATTTATTTTCAACCTTAGGCATACACGACTTTCTGGCGAAAGTGAATCTAGCAGCCTGTGTGAAATGCGTTAGTCTGTACTATTCTGCATCAGTACAAATACCGCTGCAATGGAGCAGCTCCAATGCTGTGTACACACACACACACACACACACACACAAAATAGTCTTTTATACATTTTAGTTTTAGTCTTTTATAAGTGTTTGGCCATAGCTCCCACAGCAAATATACTTACAGTATAAAAGATGCATTTTGAGTCACATATAAGATTGCACTGGGTGTTTTCCTCCCTGTATTTGATCATAAGTATAACTGACTGCTGCAAACCTGAAATCAGGAAGACTAAAGCACACAATGATCCCTCACAACAGCTGTAAATTAAAAACCATAATCAACACTGCCGAGTGCAAACGGTCACAAGCACTCCGTCGCGCTGGCTGACCCCAGCCCTGTCCGGAACAACCACAAGGAATGACTTACTCACATCAAAGACATTCCTGCTCTGAAGAATGGGACTAAAGAAAAGTAGACTGGATCGTATTTGTGTGTTTGCTAAGTGGGGCACAACTGCTCTGCAGACCAAAGGCATTTACTCACGTACAGGATGGGCACAAGGAGCAGATTCCAGAGAGAAGAAGGGCTGGAGAGTGAAATGGGAATCATTGGCTCCAGTCTTGAAAGGCCCAGGAGAAAAAGGCTTAAGCTCAGAGCAGGGGGTCAAGGTTTGTCTGGTTAGCTCTGCTGGTATGCTGTATCTACAACATTACGTGGGCAAAAAACACATTTTAGCAAAAACTATGTTTGTTCTTTGATAACCATTTCATATTAAATAAAAAAAATATATATATATATATATATATGTGACCCTGGACCACAGAACCAGTCTTAATTGTCAATTTTTCAAAATTGAGATTTATACATGATCTGAAAACTGAATAAAGCGTTCCATTGATGTATGGTTTGTTAGGATAAGACAATATTTGGCCGAGATACAACTATTTTAAAATCTGG
>NW_015639773.1:729146-743344 GCF_001515625.1 Sinocyclocheilus rhinocerous | reverse complement strand
TATATATATACCCACAAACATTTTTTTTTTAAACTTTTTATACATATATTTTTTTCATAGCACACAGTACACTAGTTAAGCTAATTAAAGCAAAGGTGGTAAAAATATACAAATAATTTTTAAAAAAAGCCAAAAAATCTGGAATTATTTTGACCCATGCTCTGGGCTAAACTCACAGCTGTATGTTCAGGACAAATAAGAGCTGTTGTCTCACAGGGACCCAGGTTTGAGTTTGACCTGGGTCACGTCCCGATCTCCAAGCCCCACTTTCCTGTCTACACTCTACTGTCCTATAAAAACAAAAGCAAAACCCCCTCAAAATAAATAAATATATACTGGGCCAATCAGCATCACTGTTAATCCGTCTTTATGTTTTACTTTTTTAAACTGGACTGTGTCAGAGCAGAACCATGAAAATGTAAAAGGATGAGTCAAAAACATTTGATTTACCGACAATCTGCCCATGCCGTAGAGTGTGACAATATTTGAAAAATAATGTGTTTTTTGAACATTAAAGCATGTCAACATATTCTGTTACACCAAATACACAAAATAATGATCTTTAAAAAAGCATCATATGACCCCTTTAAAGAAGGATTGGTGCTCTGTTTTCATGTAGGCATGTGAGTTACTGAGTCATAATTTATGAGAAAAATATATTAAAGATTCTGGATTTGACTGTTTATCATGGACTCTCACCAAACTGAAATTCAATAACATAACTTGCAAACACATATGCTATTAAAGAACATATCAAATCAAATACAAACTGTAACTGAAAATACAGAGCGTGAACTCAGAGCCCTTCCCGTCAGACCGGCCAGATGAATTACACCCTGAATAAAATGATATGTTGAGACCTGAAAACTCAAATCCAGCCAAAGTAGACGTTGTGTGCATGTGTATCATTCAGTAGGATTTGTTTTGAATGAAATTCATACTTTTATTAAATATTTTTGATTAATTTAATCTTAAATTGATCAAAAGTGATAGTAAAGACATTTATAATGTTACAAAATATTTCTATTTCAAATAAATGCTGTTGTTTTGAACTATTCACCAAAGAATCTTAAAAATAAAATTTTATCACAGTTTCCACAAAAACACTAAGCACCACATGAATATTGTTTTTAACACTGGTAATAAATGTTTCGTGAGCACAAATCAGTACATTAGAATGATTTCTGAAGGATCATGTGACACTGAAGATTGGGGTAATGATGCTGAAAATTCAGCTTTGCATCACAAGAATAAACTTCATTTTTAAATATATTCAGATAGAAAATGGTTATTTTAAATTATAATAATCTTTCACAATATTACTGTTTTCAAATAAATGCAGCCTTGGTGAGCATAAAAGACATATTTCAAAATGTTTTAAAAATAAAAGACGCCGAACTTTTGAAGTGTAGCGTTTATTAAACATATAATCATATCATACATTTATCTATGTGATATTATCTGAAGATAATCAATGCTTTACTCCTAAATAATTTGGTGGTGCATGGGAATACACTGTTAAAGCGAGATTTCCATCTGTGTTTCATTTACCCCTGTTGAAAAAAAAAAGAACAGCATATTCTGGCTAGGTATGTTTTGAAGCATGGCAGCTGGTTTGAGCTGGTTTAAGCTGGTCCTTAGTTAATTATGAGCTGGTTTAAGCTGGTCCTGAGCTGGTTTAAGATGGTCATGCGCTGGTCCTAAGCAACAAGCTCCAGCTCAGGACCAGCTTAAACCAGTTCAAACCAGCTGCCAAGCTTCAAAACATACCTAACCAGCATATGCTGTATTTATTTTATTTTTTTTAACAGGGATACTTGCATGCACAAACACACTCAAAATCCTGTTTGGCGTCACACTATTTGTGTTTATGGGGTCTCACCATATCATTTTATTCAGTGTGTAATTCAATTGGCCAGTCTAACAGGAAGTGTTCATGCCCTGTGTTTGCATTTGCAGTAAGTGTATTATGAGTATGAAGTCATATTGCTCAGGCCCTGCCCACGACCATTGATGGACTCTCCCGTATTAGCATATTTCCACCCTCAGCCAGTTGTATGCTGTCGGCCATTTTCAAGCAGATGTAGCAATAACAATGTCTCGTAAGCAATGCAGGTGTTTTGTAGTTGGATGTCAAAGTGAACATAAGAGTCATAAGAGTCCCAACATCAGAGCTACTGAGGACGCAGTGGATTAATTTTGTTTTTGATGGTAACAAACCACCGAATACACAAAAAAATGGAAGAGATGGGTGGGGTAAGCAGTAGCTCATTATCATTTAAAGAGACATGCACCGAAATGGCTCACTGTGAACAAAGCTGTTTTTGACAAGGTAAAAAGGGTGTTGTTTTACACGAGCATTAAGGAATTTTAACCAAAGTATGTTGCAGACATTTCATGAAGACCCTAAAGAATCATACCAACTTGTGAAAAATGTCCCCTTTAGGTTAGATAACAATTTCCTTCACTGACATTGAGTTTGGTGGGACTCCACATTGAACAGACAAATCCAGAACCTGTAATAGGTTCCTCTCATAAAGTATGACTCACAAACGTAAAAAATAACCTGACCGGCAATTGTTATTAAACTTCTGAATGTTTCTAACACAGCAAAGAGACAAAATAGTGTCAAAATCTACAAAAGAGTCAAGACAAGTACCTCTGTTTCTGTGATTTCCTGTGCTGCACATCAGACAATCTGTCAATATACACAGGAGATAAGCATCACTTTAGTAACTAGTTGTTCAGTTCCGAAAAAAATAGTGACAAGCATATTTAGTCATATTTAGTTTAGTGTGTGGTTAAAGACACAGCAGCTTCTGCAGGGCAAAATAGAGACCTATGAGAGACGGAAAAGCCCTTCACCATCATAACTTCATCACACATCACCAATGCTTCATGACAGATACATCAGATATTGATATCACAGTCATACTGACTAGTGATTACAAGAGTCCAATTCAAATCTTTGTTTACTTTGTGTTAAATACACATAGATAGTAAAGACATTTATAATGTTACAAAATATTTCTATTTCAAATAAATGCTGTTGTTTTGAACTATTCACCAAAGAATCTTAAAAATAAAATTTTATCACAGTTTCCACAAAAACACTAAGCACCACATGAATATTGTTTTTAACACTGGTAATAAATGTTTCGTGAGCACAAATCAGTACATTAGAATGATTTCTGAAGGATCATGTGACACTGAAGATTGGGGTAATGATGCTGAAAATTCAGCTTTGCATCACAAGAATAAACTTCATTTTTAAATATATTCAGATAGAAAATGGTTATTTTAAATTATAATAATCTTTCACAATATTACTGTTTTCAAATAAATGCAGCCTTGGTGAGCATAAAAGACATATTTCAAAATGTTTTAAAAATAAAAGACGCCGAACTTTTGAAGTGTAGCGTTTATTAAACATATAATCATATCATACATTTATCTATGTGATATTATCTGAAGATAATCAATGCTTTACTCCTAAATAATTTGGTGGTGCATGGGAATACACTGTTAAAGCGAGATTTCCATCTGTGTTTCATTTACCCCTGTTGAAAAAAAAAAGAACAGCATATTCTGGCTAGGTATGTTTTGAAGCATGGCAGCTGGTTTGAGCTGGTTTAAGCTGGTCCTTAGTTAATTATGAGCTGGTTTAAGCTGGTCCTGAGCTGGTTTAAGATGGTCATGCGCTGGTCCTAAGCAACAAGCTCCAGCTCAGGACCAGCTTAAACCAGTTCAAACCAGCTGCCAAGCTTCAAAACATACCTAACCAGCATATGCTGTATTTATTTTATTTTTTTTAACAGGGATACTTGCATGCACAAACACACTCAAAATCCTGTTTGGCGTCACACTATTTGTGTTTATGGGGTCTCACCATATCATTTTATTCAGTGTGTAATTCAATTGGCCAGTCTAACAGGAAGTGTTCATGCCCTGTGTTTGCATTTGCAGTAAGTGTATTATGAGTATGAAGTCATATTGCTCAGGCCCTGCCCACGACCATTGATGGACTCTCCCGTATTAGCATATTTCCACCCTCAGCCTGTTGTATGCTGTCGGCCATTTTCAAGCAGATGTAGCAATAACAATGTCTCGTAAGCAATGCAGGTGTTTTGTAGTTGGATGTCAAAGTGAACATAAGAGTCATAAGAGTCCCAACATCAGAGCTACTGAGGACGCAGTGGATTAATTTTGTTTTTGATGGTAACAAACCACCGAATACACAAAAAAATGGAAGAGATGGGTGGGGTAAGCAGTAGCTCATTATCATTTAAAGAGACATGCACCGAAATGGCTCACTGTGAACAAAGCTGTTTTTGACAAGGTAAAAAGGGTGTTGTTTTACACGAGCATTAAGGAATTTTAACCAAAGTATGTTGCAGACATTTCATGAAGACCCTAAAGAATCATACCAACTTGTGAAAAATGTCCCCTTTAGGTTAGATAACAATTTCCTTCACTGACATTGAATTTGGTGGGACTCCACATTGAACAGACAAATCCAGAACCTGTAATAGGTTCCTCTCATAAAGTATGACTCACAAACGTAAAAAATAACCTGACCGGCAATTGTTATTAAACTTCTGAATGTTTCTAACACAGCAAAGAGACAAAATAGTGTCAAAATCTACAAAAGAGTCAAGACAAGTACCTCTGTTTCTGTGATTTCCTGTGCTGCACATCAGACAATCTGTCAATATACACAGGAGATAAGCATCACTTTAGTAACTAGTTGTTCAGTTCCGAAAAAAATAGTGACAAGCATATTTAGTCATATTTAGTTTAGTGTGTGGTTAAAGACACAGCAGCTTCTGCAGGGCAAAATAGAGACCTATGAGAGACGGAAAAGCCCTTCACCATCATAACTTCATCACACATCACCAATGCTTCATGACAGATACATCAGATATTGATATCACAGTCATACTGACTAGTGATTACAAGAGTCCAATTCAAATCTTTGTTTACTTTGTGTTAAATACACATATTCACTGTAATATTCTGCTATGTGTTTTTGTGCTGCTCCACATCTCTGCATCAGATGTCACATTATGAGAAGAATCTCCTTCTTTAAGTGTGTGTATAATTTAGCTCATATGATAGTCCATTTCCAGCATAAAGACCAAACAGTCCTCACAAAATGAGTTTTGCTGTTTTATTTCCAGTTCAGCATCGGAATATTGAGGCCATAGATATTGTTTAGCATGGCTTGTTACTCTGTGGCTGTAAGAAATATGACTTTTTTCCTTCCGTTCAGCTGTTTTGGCTGAAGCGCTGCTTGCACAGGCTTTGACTTGGTGGAAAATGTGCTACAAATCACAAAAAGGGCAGATACCTTTAATTCCAGGAGCTTCTATATAACTACAAGCAGTGCAAGGAATGGAATAATTATGAAGCATTTTAATGAAGATGTAATTTGTCTTTATGCTTACTGTATAAGTTGTATGACAGAAAGTAATAAGCAATTAACAGCTACTAATTAATTTTCTCAAACGCTGCTTGGTTAATATATGCGGATTAATTTAAGCAAGTTTATAAACAAATTTGTGAGGGATTCATTTTGACATAAACATCTGCCGCTGTAATGGATTTGTTGGCTTGTGTCAAACAGACGAATCACCTTTCAGAACACTTTATCTTTGCAATGCAGACATGATTTCTCACGTCACTCGACAAGCCAAGAGTTCATTTGTTCCTTTCTTCGCTTGTTACCATGGCAATAAAATCCCTCCCGTGCTGCCCCATCATTAGAAGCACCTTTTGGCATCGCCATGGCGATGAGGGGGCACTAATGTGATCCGCACTGATGTGGACATTGACCCTGAGGGGAGGTATGGGCGAGTGCACAGGGTTACTGGCGCATGGCTTTGTGAGGCTTACCTCTAACACAGAATGAGTAATGAGTTCAGCGGATTAGAGTCTCTAGAATACTAGCAGAGCTGATTAGCTGGCCCGTCCGTCAGCCAACATGTCATAATACACCACTCCGCCCCCTAAGAAACTAAACCCCTCCCATCTGAAATGCTAATGAGACATAAGTCAGCTTAACCTAACCTAACATAACATAACCCAACCCAAGCCACCCTAACATAACATAACCCAACCCAACCCAACATAACCTAACCTAACCTGCCAATTGAGGGCTGCATGAGTTGGGGGGAAAATGTAACTTTCCCCCACCCCCTGAGGGATGGATAGATAGAAATAAAGAAAGAAAAATAAATAATAAATATATAAATTAATTTTAAAGCTGCAGTCAGTAAATTTTGCTTCTTTGTCGCCATCTTGTTTGAAACCTGCAATTGCAGTTATTGGAAGTCTTGGAAGTATGTCCAAAATAAGAATTTGTCATCTGAACAAGTTTGTCATACCATTCGAATTTCATCAAAAGAAATTGTTCTTTTAACCACAAAAAGCAATTTAATGTTCCTTTTAACCAAAAAAAGTTATGGACTGCAGTTTTAAATAATAAAAATAATGATAATAAAGAAAAAAGAAAAAAAAATCTATAGATTTGTTGTGTTTGTTTTTAGGGTTGATTTTATTATATACGGTATATACATAATAATAATAATAATAATTAATTTTATTATAATCATGTTATTATGTTATATCTATTTATCTATCTATGTATCTATCTTAGACTTTACATGTTTACAAAATATACTTTTACCAGTATATTTCTACCACACTTTTTCTTTCTCTTTTCAATTAAGGAAGAGCTTGAACTTTTAAACTGGTACTAACCAAAAACCTTAGCAGATTGCAGGTGGAAGTATCAGTATTTCTCAATAAGCCTTTGAGGATACAGACTTTATCCCTAAAGATACTAAAGACCAGAGGAGGATTGTGGGAGTTTTCAGGGGTCACTGGTATCGAAGGAAGAAAATGCACCATTCCAGTTTCTCCTGGCACTTCAGCCATGCAAAATCTCTGCAAAAAGTGATCTAAATCAAAATTACTTAGCAGCTAGTTTGTTTGTGTAAACCCTGCTAAAAAAACAACCAGTTTTCTGAACTTCAGGTTGGTTTCAGGTTGGGTTTTTGATGGTTGTGGTCACTTGTTAGCAGGCCAAACCTGCTGAACACCAATGCAGGGAGACCAACTAAGACCAGCAGACCACCTTAGACTGGTTTAAGCTGGTCTTTTCTGCCCATGACTGAGTGCTGCATCACTCACTCTCTCAATGCACCATTGTTTTTGCTTTTTGTAATCATACACAGAAGAGAAACTCACCAACTTTTCCAAAAGAGACCCTCCAGCCACAACAGTCCACAAGGCTTGAGCATCAGGAAACTTTCCCAACAAAATATTAGTCTCTGGGTGAAGGATTCTGGCAGGTCGGATTGGCTCTGAGTTTTACCCTGGAAATCCGCTAGTTGGAGTACATTATGGGAAACAGGACACACCATCTGAGCATTGGAGAGAAATGCACCCGGTTTCTACCAGAGCTTTTACACAAAATACAGAATTCATTTTACTGTTCGATCTGGCTCGACAAAACTCAGTTTGAGAGCGTCTACCACATACAGAAAACATCATGTCCAGAACAGAACAATAAATGTATTACAAGCAACCATAAACAGATTTTACGAGGTGCCCTTTACATAAAACTCTTTTCAGTTCTGTTTTTACTATGCAGGCCACCATTACATTAGGATTTTTTTTCTGCGTCAAGATAAAAAAAAAAGGTCAACATAACTGATGCCAAAAAACCACTGCTTCTCGTATGTGTAGTATAAGATTGCACCATTTTTTAATTCTCAATACAGCCTAGTAGTGAGCTTAAGAAAAGGAAAGATTATCAGTAAATAATAGCATCATGTTTTTCCATTAATATTTTTATCTTTATTTTTATTTTTTTATTTATTGACATCTACAGTAAGATTCCCCCTCCTCCTCAGACTCAACGCTCACACGGGGTTGCATGATGCAAGGAACAAATGCAACCAACAATGTTAGGTAACAAGGCTTGATTAATATTCAAGCCGTTTTAATAAAGCTTTTTAGTTGGTTTAGTTTTAGCTCTGACCCAGTTCATATGCTGGCTTCTATGGCTGCAATATGCTGTATTTTGCGCTAACTGGCAACCCGGGGTGTTGAAATAAAATGTCCCCTTTAGGTTAGATAACAATTTCCTTCACTGACATTGAATTTGGTGGGACTCCACATTGAACAGACAAATCCAGAACCTGTAATAGGTTCCTCTCATAAAGTATGACTCACAAACGTAAAAAATAACCTGACCGGCAATTGTTATTAAACTTCTGAATGTTTCTAACACAGCAAAGAGACAAAATAGTGTCAAAATCTACAAAAGAGTCAAGACAAGTACCTCTGTTTCTGTGATTTCCTGTGCTGCACATCAGACAATCTGTCAATATACACAGGAGATAAGCATCACTTTAGTAACTAGTTGTTCAGTTCCGAAAAAAATAGTGACAAGCATATTTAGTCATATTTAGTTTAGTGTGTGGTTAAAGACACAGCAGCTTCTGCAGGGCAAAATAGAGACCTATGAGAGACGGAAAAGCCCTTCACCATCATAACTTCATCACACATCACCAATGCTTCATGACAGATACATCAGATATTGATATCACAGTCATACTGACTAGTGATTACAAGAGTCCAATTCAAATCTTTGTTTACTTTGTGTTAAATACACATATTCACTGTAATATTCTGCTATGTGTTTTTGTGCTGCTCCACATCTCTGCATCAGATGTCACATTATGAGAAGAATCTCCTTCTTTAAGTGTGTGTATAATTTAGCTCATATGATAGTCCATTTCCAGCATAAAGACCAAACAGTCCTCACAAAATGAGTTTTGCTGTTTTATTTCCAGTTCAGCATCGGAATATTGAGGCCATAGATATTGTTTAGCATGGCTTGTTACTCTGTGGCTGTAAGAAATATGACTTTTTTCCTTCCGTTCAGCTGTTTTGGCTGAAGCGCTGCTTGCACAGGCTTTGACTTGGTGGAAAATGTGCTACAAATCACAAAAAGGGCAGATACCTTTAATTCCAGGAGCTTCTATATAACTACAAGCAGTGCAAGGAATGGAATAATTATGAAGCATTTTAATGAAGATGTAATTTGTCTTTATGCTTACTGTATAAGTTGTATGACAGAAAGTAATAAGCAATTAACAGCTACTAATTAATTTTCTCAAACGCTGCTTGGTTAATATATGCGGATTAATTTAAGCAAGTTTATAAACAAATTTGTGAGGGATTCATTTTGACATAAACATCTGCCGCTGTAATGGATTTGTTGGCTTGTGTCAAACAGACGAATCACCTTTCAGAACACTTTATCTTTGCAATGCAGACATGATTTCTCACGTCACTCGACAAGCCAAGAGTTCATTTGTTCCTTTCTTCGCTTGTTACCATGGCAATAAAATCCCTCCCGTGCTGCCCCATCATTAGAAGCACCTTTTGGCATCGCCATGGCGATGAGGGGGCACTAATGTGATCCGCACTGATGTGGACATTGACCCTGAGGGGAGGTATGGGCGAGTGCACAGGGTTACTGGCGCATGGCTTTGTGAGGCTTACCTCTAACACAGAATGAGTAATGAGTTCAGCGGATTAGAGTCTCTAGAATACTAGCAGAGCTGATTAGCTGGCCCGTCCGTCAGCCAACATGTCATAATACACCACTCCGCCCCCTAAGAAACTAAACCCCTCCCATCTGAAATGCTAATGAGACATAAGTCAGCTTAACCTAACCTAACATAACATAACCCAACCCAAGCCACCCTAACATAACATAACCCAACCCAACCCAACATAACCTAACCTAACCTGCCAATTGAGGGCTGCATGAGTTGGGGGGAAAATGTAACTTTCCCCCACCCCCTGAGGGATGGATAGATAGAAATAAAGAAAGAAAAATAAATAATAAATATATAAATTAATTTTAAAGCTGCAGTCAGTAAATTTTGCTTCTTTGTCGCCATCTTGTTTGAAACCTGCAATTGCAGTTATTGGAAGTCTTGGAAGTATGTCCAAAATAAGAATTTGTCATCTGAACAAGTTTGTCATACCATTCGAATTTCATCAAAAGAAATTGTTCTTTTAACCACAAAAAGCAATTTAATGTTCCTTTTAACCAAAAAAAGTTATGGACTGCAGTTTTAAATAATAAAAATAATGATAATAAAGAAAAAAGAAAAAAAAATCTATAGATTTGTTGTGTTTGTTTTTAGGGTTGATTTTATTATATACAGTATATACATAATAATAATAATAATAATTAATTTTATTATAATCATGTTATTATGTTATATCTATTTATCTATCTATGTATCTATCTTAGACTTTACATGTTTACAAAATATACTTTTACCAGTATATTTCTACCACACTTTTTCTTTCTCTTTTCAATTAAGGAAGAGCTTGAACTTTTAAACTGGTACTAACCAAAAACCTTAGCAGATTGCAGGTGGAAGTATCAGTATTTCTCAATAAGCCTTTGAGTATACAGACTTTATGCCTGAAGACACTAAAGAGCAGAGGAGGATTGTGGGAGTTTTCGGGGGTCATTTGTATAGAAGTAAGAAAATGCACCATTCCAGTTTCTCTGGCCACCTCAGGTTGTGTCTCCATGCAGCAAATTCTGCAAAAAGAGAAATACATCAAAATTACTTGGCAGCTAGTTTGTTTGTGTAAAACTAAGGCAGTTTTTTGAACTTCAGGCTGGTTTCAGGTTGGGTTTTTGATGGTTTGGTCACTTGTTAGCTTGCCAAACCATGCTGAACACCAATGCAGGGAGACCAACTAAGACCAGCAGACCACCTTAGACTGGTTTAAGCTGGTCTTTTCTGCCCATGACTGAGTGCTGCATCACTCACTCTCTCAATGCACCATTGTTTTTGCTTTTTGTAACCATACACAGAAGAGAAACTCACCAACTTTTCCAAAAGAGACCCTCCAGCCACAACAGTCCACAAGGCTTGAGCATCAGGAAACTTTCCCAACAAAATATTAGTCTCTGGGTGAAGGATTCTGGCAGGTCGGATTGGCTCTGAGTTTTACCCTGGAAATCCGCTAGTTGGAGTACATTATGGGAAACAGGACACACCATCTGAGCATTGGAGAGAAATGCACCCGGTTTCTACCAGAGCTTTTACACAAAATACAGAATTCATTTTACTGTTCGATCTGGCTCGACAAAACTCAGTTTGAGAGCGTCTACCACATACAGAAAACATCATGTCCAGAACAGAACAATAAATGTATTACAAGCAACCATAAACAGATTTTACGAGGTGCCCTTTACATAAAACTCTTTTCAGTTCTGTTTTTACTATGCAGGCCACCATTACATTAGGATTTTTTTTCTGCGTCAAGATAAAAAAAAAAGGTCAACATAACTGATGCCAAAAAACCACTGCTTCTCGTATGTGTAGTATAAGATTGCACCATTTTTTAATTCTCAATACAGCCTAGTAGTGAGCTTAAGAAAAGGAAAGATTATCAGTAAATAATAGCATCATGTTTTTCCATTAATATTTTTATCTTTATTTTTATTTTTTTATTTATTGACATCTACAGTAAGATTCCCCCTCCTCCTCAGACTCAACGCTCACACGGGGTTGCATGATGCAAGGAACAAATGCAACCAACAATGTTAGGTAACAAGGCTTGATTAATATTCAAGCCGTTTTAATAAAGCTTTTTAGTTGGTTTAGTTTTAGCTCTGACCCAGTTCATATGCTGGCTTCTATGGCTGCAATATGCTGTATTTTGCGCTAACTGGCAACCCGGGGTGTTGAAATACTATTGGGTAAATTGTCAGTAAGTGGAATCACACAGACCAAAACAAAAACAGACATTCCGACACTGAACACACATTTCAAAGTAGAATAACATTGTTTTTCGGAGAAACAAGTTTGTGAACTTAGTATGTTTCCTAAATATCTTCAAATATATTATGATATTTTTATGCTTTACTACAGTCAAAAAATTAAATACAGCACCTTTAATTTCAGTATCAGTAGCAAAGGGCAATCCTCCGAAAGTGGCAGCATGACATAACTTGCATGAATCACATAAATGGTTCATCCTATATTTTCAATACAAAATGGCAAAATTTGATAAAAAAGTTGATTAGTTTGCATCACATGATATTACTGCTGGTTGTTTAACATTTGTATGAAAAAACAGTTGTCAAATATTAAATGCAGGGTGGGCAATTAGCTAGATGTTAGCAATAGCAAGCTAGCTTTGAAAGCATAAGATCCCACCCTCCCTGCAAATCACTCTCCAAAATCACGCCTCCTCCAAAATACATGAACGCACACAGGCAGACCAGAGGCTAATCAGCGACACGATGAGAGACGGCGTTGGTGGATTACGGCTTATATGCAACGCTGTCAGATTACCTTATGTCTCATTCACCATTGAGAAAACATTACAGTACAAAGCGCATAATATTACAATAATAACGCCTTCCATTCTCGCTCGGTCTGCAATAGCATAACGGAACGCACTGATCACATATCATGTCTGCGCGAACAGGGTGCACGGAGGTTTGCAAATACATACGTTGACAGGGAGGTGGCCGTGATTTTGCAAAGTAAGACATGTTCCTGGATCAACATCTTTTGTTGATCCTGGATCAACATTACTGTCCAAAAATATAGACCTAACCCAATCCCAAGGAACTGTACTAGTCGCGACGGTAGTGACGTCATGGCTGTCGCCGGCCAAACAAGTTGGTGTTTTTTCAATGTAGGCTTCAGACACGGGTCACGACGAGGCGTTCCCCATAGCGACCCCTAGAGGACGCAGTTCGAAGTTCCACGAAAGGGAACTTCTGTTTCTGATTGGTTCAATCTCAATTCTAACCTCAATTCTGATTGGTTGGTTGGAATGTTGTTCCAGGATCAACAAGGATGTTGATCCAGGAACATATTGTATTGGTGAAATCACGTTCACCGTTGAGAGGCAGGTAGGACAGCCTATCATAGTCCTTGAACCAAGGGATATGATTGGACAAACATTTTATGGTTTATGCCTATGCCTTCCACAGATGATATAAATACATATAAATACATTTAAACCACTTAAAGCCTAAAGTACACTTCTGCCGTCCACGTTCCGCGACGGTCCGTGCACTGTCCTTGTGATGCAATTTTTGTCATCAGAAGTGTCCGCGGACGTCCACGTGCAGCCCAATTTTTGTGACCGCATGGACTGCGTACAACCGCGCAGGCACGAGATGAATGTTGAGACAGAACGAGTCTACTCGGTGGTACTGCGCATGTGTCGAGCTTGTCCGTCCAAACTCATACGTGGTTGAGTATATTTTGAAAGCTGTGCAGACGCGGTTGCGCGCAAGACGGAACGGAACGGAACGTGGAAAGTGAAGTATACCCAGGCCTTAACTTAGTGATTGCTATCAGGTTGTGAAGAGACTTTCAACCAGAATAACACAATATGTTTTTGAACCAAATCACCTACCTTGCCTTTAAATATTTAGCTACCATTTCTGTGAACAGTAAAGCCCCGCCTTCTTTGATTTGATTGGCCACCGCAATCATTTTGACTTTGACGAGCGAGGTTATTCTGGTGGTTATGGCACTGACTGAAATAAACAATACGAGCAAGTACATCGTGGTAAATCCTAGAGGAACCACTGACCAAGCACATTATGTTTTACTAGACCATTTGCATATTTTGACAGAAGCGGATTCATGGAAGAGACAGAGGGCTGTGGTATAATTTACGGGTTCATACGTTGTCGGGACAGACGGGTCGTGTCTGTTTGTTCCATAACAACACGAGTCCGACTCTCCCTCAGGACGCATTAGACTGATTAGCCAGACGTTTGATAAACTGGGCCATGATCAAAAGATAACTCAATACGAGCTGAATGGCGGTGCTTATTTGATGCTGGATCACTTTACACGAAACAAAAAGGTCAACACGCCTCCTCTAGATTATGCAGCCTCGCCTGTCGACACGGCAATGACCTTTACAGCCAGGCCTTATTTTCATGAATACAATAATTAGTTTCTGAGAATGAGTAACGAAGATGAGGGCAAAGTTGCGGCCAGACAACATGTGACCACCACAGACTGGAATACATTACTGGGAAGAACAACATATTCAGAACATGATAAAATCATAGAGAGAAAGAGGCACTCAGATTCAACAAGAAGGATTAT
>NW_015639773.1:720251-729136 GCF_001515625.1 Sinocyclocheilus rhinocerous | reverse complement strand
ATATATATTATACATGAATTATTACTTTTTTAGTGTATTAGGTTATTTTATATTGTATTATCTTGTTTGCTTGCTGATATTACTTGTTTACAGCATTTGTACTGTTATTTTATCTTATTTTATTTTTTAATTTATTTTATTTTCTCAGTTTAATTTACTCCATTTGCACATTGTTATTTAATTTATTTAACTTTATTTCACTAATTCTGTTCTGGCGGAATGTTCATGAATTGGAATCTCAACTGTCACTTTCTTACACACACACACACACACACACACACACACACACGCACACAGCCACACACACACACACACACACACACACACACACACACACACACACACAGGGCATTAGGAACCTTTTCTCTCTATAACGCTCTCTCTCACATTCATTTGACTTATCTTTTCAAGTAACCAATAGTTAATTATCTATAATCTTCATAGCTACACCTTATTAAAGGGGTGATTAAAGGGGCAGGGGGTTGAGATGTACTGTTGTTATTTTACTTTGTTTTCCAATTTTACACTTGTTATTTCACTTTAATTTACTTTTTCTGTTTGTTTCTCTGTTTTATTATTTTTGCTAATAAAGCAACTGCAATAGAAACTGAGTTTAGGGATAGAGAGACACAGACTGGATAAACAGAATGTCTCTCGTCCACATGTTCCAGCCTGTGTCTGAGGGTGTGTCCTTTTCTGAGTTCATTTAAGGACTCGAGTGGTTTTGCTGCATGTGTGCGATATCGGTTGCACCCTTCTTCTGACCCATGTTCAGCACATTCGCTCTCTTACACACGCTAATGTGCTTTTACAACCGATAAAAACCTCTGGAAAAAAGAGCTCTCATTCCAGCTGAAATAACAATGTGCCATAAGCCACAATGTCTTTGTTCAATCAGAATCTGTATATAAACAGACATGCATGCATTCACACTAACATTCACTTGCAAATTTTTGGTCTAGGTACATGAGTTAAAATACACAATGCACAGTAGAAACTATGATATTAAGTACCTTTTCATCAAAGCTTCATGTTCATGCTAAATGTATGTCTCTCTTTCTTTCTCATACACTCACAGTTTCACACTTACCCAGGTAAAACAAAGCATGAGATGAGTGATATATGTTGTCACGTGTGAGCGTCTCTCAGCACGCTGTGCTTTCCTAACAGTGTGAGAATGAGAACCATTCACATCTTGACTGAATTAAACTTCACATGCACACATGGCTTCATCACTTTTGTAGGCACAACACAGTCAATCCAAACCTCACTGCACAGATTTAGTCACACACACACACACACACACACACACACACACCTGGGACATTACTATTATCTACATTTTCATGTATCCATCAATCACTTTGCTTCATAAAGGCCGTACTGTCATAGAGACAAGAATCAACTTCTCTTGGCACACAGGGAATAGCAGGCAAAGCAGTGATAACATTTTTAGGGTCTGGGCAGATTTATAATTTGACCCTCCTTTGCCATTCAGGTTTGATCATGGGGATTAGAGATATACCTGCTGTATGATAAGAAACAAACGACTTAATATTTACAATGGCAAATTCAATTCACCACCCTCAGGCAATAAAGTCAAACCCAACAGGGTAAGGCGATGTGCACCTTCATCTTGGTTGTAGATTAGCTGGCTGCTTATTACGGTTCATCTGTACTAATAAGCAGCAATAAACAGAGGCCTATTTTGGGTTATAAATTAGCACCAGTCAGTGGAGCTGTTACTGTCCCACTGATAAGCTTTATATCTTCTGACTTTTGTTTGCCTCTGTCTCTCTTTGTGAATGAGGTGATCCATGTAATTTCCAACATCAATGAAAACCAGACATCTTACAGCGGTCTCTGGCACAGAGAGAATACTCAACAAATAGCTTAAATGATAAAACTGTCATTCTGCCTGTGAATCACTGAATCACCCCAGATAAACTGGCAGGATGGTCCAAATAACCAATTGGAACCAGAATTCCAAACACTGACAGCTCTGTTTCCTGGGAAAACCCTCCAAAGCAGAATGGCACTCCTGTATTACAATGGAACACTTAACTTAAGACCATCTTCTTTATTAAAACAACAATTGCTACAGAGCTCAGATGTATTTCCACCTGTTTCTACACATTCGCTGATCACATGTCTAACAGAAAGGGCACTAGATCAGATTAACACATAACTTCAACACATGTTCAACTTTGAGGTAATTGATTGCAAGAACGTGAAACTCACTTTGTCAAGCTTATAATACTAACGGTTTCTGCTGAGAGTCTGCTGATGATTGAGTGGTATTGATACAATATATGATCCTAAACTAAACCTAAACATACCACCATACTGAAAACCTGATGTTTGCCACCATCACTGAAGATTTTTATCCTGTGTAATATAGATAGACAGACAGAGAGAGAAACAGATAGATAGACAGATAGATAAATAGACAGACAGTTGTTCATACAAAAATCTTACTGGATTACTATATTTTAAAATGAACTGTAAATGAATTTAGAATTTGGTATTCCTGGTATTTTACTGGCACACTAAAGAAAACGATACAAAAAATACTTTGCAAAGCATCTAATGTGCTACAACCTTTGCACAGTAGCACATATATAGTCACACACACACACACACACACACACACACACACACACACACACACACACACCTGGGACATTACTATTATCTACATTTTCATGTATCCATCATATACTGTACAGTATATTTAATAAAATGTAAAAAAAAAAAATAGTTCACCCAGAAATGAAAATTTGCTGAAAAATGTACTCACCCTCAAGTCATCCGAGATGTAGATGAGTTTGTTTCTTCATCAGATTTGTAGAAATTTTACATTATATCACTTGCTCACCAGTGGATCCTCTGCAGTGAATGGGAGTCCAAACAGCTGATAAAAACATCACAATAATCCACAAGTAATCCACACCACTCCAGTCCATCAATTAAATCTTGTGAATCGAAAAGCTATGTGTTTTTTCAGTAAGAAATAAATCCATTAAGATGTTTCATATGAGTCCATAATCCATACATTTGCTTTCTCCAGTGAAAAAGTCATCTCTTTTGAATCAAGAGAGAAATATGCATATAGGTCAAGCACCGTTTCAAGCAAAAACAGTTCTAAACAAATATGTTGGTGGATTTTGATATAAGGGGACAACATAGGATGGACTTTTTCACTAGAGGAAGCGTTATGGATTATTTAGTATATTTATCTTGCCAATGTGTAAAAAAAAAAAAAAATCAAGGCATAATTAATAAAGTTTAAATGTCTGCGCTTGACCAGATAAATATCTGAAATTCTTATACATCCTTGTAAATATAATTTTATTATTATTTAAATATTACATTATTTATAAATATTCTGAATGAGCTTTTTTTTTTTTTGTTTAAGTATTTGTAATTTTATGTGCTTTTTTTATTTTTTATTAGTTATATATTATATATTAGCTTTAAATTATTTTTCATTTCATTTTGAATAATTTTAGTACTTCGATTTAAATTTTGTTAGTTGCCAAGGAAACATGTCTAATTTTCATTTTAAGTTTATTAAAGGGGTCATATGATGCGATTTCATTTTTTCCTTTCTCTTTAGAGTGTTACAAGCTCTTGGTGCATAAAGAAGATCTGTAAAGTTGCAAAGACTAAAGTCTCAAATCCAAAGAGATATTCTTTATAAAATTTAAGAGTTAGCCACACCTACCTAATAATGTGTTTTTTTAACTTTAAACCGCATAAACACATTTCATTACACCAAATACACAAAATAATGTTCTTTTTAACAGCATCATATGACCCCTTTAAGTTTTTATTAAAAGCAATTTATTACAAAATCAATGTTTAATAGTTACAATAAAGATACTGATCCTTTTTTTAAATTATTAAAAATACTTCCTTTAAGTACAACACAACTAAGTTTAAGTGTGTGTGAGTACAAACATACACAAACTTGGTTGTTTTGTAATTTAAGGAAGTATTTTTTACATATAAACGTTTTTGGGTTGACTTGAACCAGAAATCAAGCATAGCGTTAGTTCTGGCAGGTCACGTTAGTCAAGCTTGCATCAGCTGACTCTCAGCTGATCCCCATCAACCTATGGGAATACGACACCTATCTAAGCATTCATATATAAGGTCCCTCAGTATTATCAGCAGTTTTCGCATTGCTCAATAGCTAATTACCCTCCACCATCCCCAATTCCTCCTCTGTCATTCGGGATTCAGCCTTCTGATTCTCCTTTGAATCAGACTAATTCTAAAATGTGTACATAAAATTATTGAACTTTAACAATATCTGCAATACATTTATGTTGGTTCTGTTCTGTTTACCCTGGGGGGTTATTGCTGCTCTCCCTGCTCTCATCCATGCTAGGCTGCATGGATGCGCAGGGAGTTCTTGCCCAGATCAGAACCATACCGCCAATCCAAACTGTATGCTAATTGTCAATCATATTTGACGATAGTGGTCCTGACAGAACTAGTGTCTGCTGCGCAACATCACCAGACTGTTCTCTCTCACAATGAAACTCATTATCGCTCACTCTGTGTTTCTTTTCTTCCCTCGTGCCATCCAGGGGTTCTCTCCATTGCATGTGTCAGTTGTAACCCGCAGCCCTTGAGTGTTTGAGCCTGGATACAAACAGAACTGCTTCTATTTAATGGAGTGCACATACTAAACAAATCAGCATTGCTTTCAGGAGGCTCATCACCTCTGCTCTGTATAATTAAAACAGCCCTTCTCTCTTTTTCATCTCACTTTAAAACAACAGACACACATTATACTCCCATGAGCTGAAATGTGAGAATCCTTTGGTTTGTTTGGATGATCTCAGTTAAGCTTTATAAAATGGAGAATGAAAAGCCCTTAGCGACACAAAATGAAATCAGTTTGTGAATGAGAACCAGACAGCAGACAAACGGACCTCAACTCACATTCAGGAAAGACTCTACACACGCTTTACTGTCTGGACATGTGTGTGTCTGGATGAAATTACAAAATATGAACTTTCCACATGTAATAGTCACTTCAAAATAACCTCCAGGTGTGTGTTTTTGTATGCATGTGTATTCAGGTCATTCTGAGGAAATATGGAATACTGGATACTGAACGTTATTTTCTGGAGTAATGGCTGCTAAAAATTCAGGTTTGCAATCACAGGATTAAATTACATTTTAAAAATATTCAAACAGAAAGCAGTTATTTTAAATTCTAAAAATATTTCACAATTTTATTGTACTTTTTATTTAAAAAATATTTACATCAAGCCATTCGCAACATGCTGTTTGTTTCTTTCCACTGTTGTACATAACCACATATGCAGCCTTTATTCATGAATTTATGACTCAGAATGGATTTCTATCCCAATGTAAGTGAGCAATAGTTGCAGATGACTCAGAAAGCACAGATGTTGAATTTATGTCCTAGAAATCTCAACACAGACATAAAGTAAGAAACAGCTTCATTGACTTAACTGAATGAATCTGAGAAAGAAAGAAAGAAAGAAAGAAAGAAAGAGAGAAAGAAAGAGAGAAAGAAAGAAGTGAGGATGTTTTAAAATGTTTTTGAAAGAATTAATTTATGTTCACCAAGGCTGCATTTATTTGATAATAAATACAGTAAAAACAGCAATATTGTGAAATATTATTACAATTTCAAATAACTGTTCTCTATTTGAATATATATTTAAAATTTAATTTATTCCTGTGATGCAAAGCTGAATTTTCAGCATCATGTAATGGGTGTTTTGGGTTGTGTTTCTTGTTCATGTTTTCCATGTCTTTTATTTTGTAATTGATTCCTGCTGTTAGTGTCATGCTTCCCTTGCCTCATGTCTCTCTGCCTTGTGTATGTGTCATGCTCTCAATTGGTTATTGTCTAGTCATGTGATTCCCTTGTCTGTGTCATGTTCTGATTGGTTGTCTTAGTCATGTGTCTTGTTTCCCATTGGTTTGTTCATGTCATGTGACCCTCCTTGTTTGCTATAAGTAGCCCTCATGTTGCCATTGCCTCTTGTCGTGTATTGATGTTGTAACCCGCTGTCGGTGAGTCTAGTCTATTTGTGCCTCGTCAAATCTGTTCATGCCTAGTCAAGTCTGTTCATGCCTCGTCAAGTCAAGTCTGTTCATGTCAAGTCAAGTCTCGGATTATTGTTTGGATGTTTGGATCACACTGTAAATAAACTGCACTTGGGTTCTTCACTACGCTCGCCTTCAGTGGACTGAATCATTACACATCATTACTCCAGTGTCACGTGATCCTTCAGACATCATCATATGCTGATTTGCTGCTCAAGAAACATTTCTTACTTTTATTAAGGCTGAAAAGAGTTTAATATTGATTAATATTTTTGTGGAAGAAGTGACATTTATTTTCAAAATTCTTAGATGAACAAAGTTCAACAGAACAGCATTTATTTGAAATAGAAATCTTTGGTAACATCATAAATGTCTACCGCAAGGGCGTAGAATTTAGTAGGGATGTTAGTGACATGTCTTTACCAATATCCAGCAACTACTAAATTGTCACTAGCAATAATTTTGATCAAACAATTACTCTAAATATAGCCTACGTATATGTAACAACTCCGGACCTCGGTGGCCTCATAGCTGGTTACGGGCCTGAACCACTGTTGTTGTAATTTCGGCTGCAACTGAAATAGGTTGTAGGTAAATACGCTATAAAACCACACGCTTTCATGGATGTAGGCCTACATTTAATACAAGTGCGGCATAAGAACATGATATGAGATAGCAGCCGAAGTGTTTAAAACATATGAGCACAGTTCAGTTGAATGATAGAGTTTACCCTCTTTAACTTTATGTTGTTAAGCTGAATGTACAAAGCAAATTGTTAGCTGATTGAAAAGGTTGAAATGATGTTGAAAAGGTTTTCCTTTCAATACGGGTAAACAAGAGCTGTGGGCCTGATAATATCTGTGGGCGTTGGCGAGGCGAGGCGCATCTAAAACAAGCCTAAACACCGTGACCTAACTACACGCGATGCGACAAGATTCCAGCGACAAGCAATTTGGATGTCCACACCAGACGTGACGCGATACTGCGACGCAACAGAATCAATCAAATATCACAGCCAATCAGAAGCATGTGTGGGCGGGCTCTCTCTGGAAGCACACTGCACTCGCAACGAAATGGATACGTTTATAATCTAATTCATAAATATTAAAGCTTTTTAACGTCATTAAATGTACATACTGGGTGACTGATAACATCTTTGTTATGGAATACACTCGTTAGTTCGCAGTGAGTTCACAGTTTTAACGGACATCTTTGCTTTAATTTATTTTCAAGATCTGAGGTAAACTATCTGTTGTTGCTTTCAGTATGGCTATAAGGTCACACAAAATTATATTAAAACTCATATTAGACACGTTTAACTTTGAATAAAACACATAATCACCTGAGATTATCTACTGTTATATAGTTTGTATGTTGTTGTTCCAGCCGCGACGTCGCGGAAATAGAAACCGTATCTAAATTAGAAATTTTGCGTGTCGCCGTCGTGGCTAGTTAGGACAAAACCTCAGATTAACATGGAAAAGATACATTTTATCGCGTGTCGCGGCGTTGTCGCATGTAGTTAGGACACGGTGTCAAGCTGTGCCAGCTGAGTCAGCCGGCTGCTCTCGAAACGCTATCGCGGTACTTTGATGCCACACGTGACAGTGACGTGGCGTCGGCGCCGGTTCAAGTCGGATAAAATTTCTAACTGGCATGCACTGCTTTAAGTCAGCCGCCGATCGGTCTGCGCAGCGCTGCATGAAGTCTAACGCACCTAGAGTAATGGTCAACTTGGATCACGTGTGCCTTAATAACCAATCACATTACAGCCTTGACGTCACTGAATTTCAGTCAGAGTTGTGCGACACTCAATTGCCGTTTACGGGTACCATAGGAATGAATGAAAAGTGCCGTTGGCATACAGTCATGACCAAAAGTTCTGGCAGTGACATAAATTTTGTGTTTTGCAAAGTTTGCTGCTTAAGCTGTTGTGGTGTTCATTCACATTGTTTCTAGATTATTGCGTAGAGTGATCAGATGCATTTTAAATAATTGATAAAAGCTTCATTGGCCAAAAAATGAACTTTTCACAAAAAAACTAAACAAATTTCACTGTTTTTTGATCCTGACACAAAATGACCAGCTAACATAAATTGACTAATCATATCAGCTACTAGTCAGGTGAAATCACTATCATACTAATTCAATTGTAAGAGCAGACTGATTGTTAAGCACTGTAAATATTGACTCATTATATTTTTTTGCCAATAAAACCTTTAAAACTTATGATATGCTTATTATCATTTTTCAGTATACCATAGAAATATGTGAAAAAATAATCTACAAATAGTGAAGCAGCAGACTTTGTAAAACACAAATTTTTTGTGCCATTTTTTCGGTGTAAACTCTGAAAATAGTTCAATCCAAAAGTATTGTTTAGTGTAAAACATGTTGAAGATTAGCCGATAGGCTGTCGATTCATTAAATGATAAGCGGTTTCCTCTAAAAAGCTGTGTATTCCGCGTAGTGCCAAAGCGGAAGCGTTAGCTTTAGCCGTTACACTTTTTTGGCTAAAGGTTGCAGGCTTGCCTTCTAGTGGCTTTAGCGAGCACTTACCAACAAAACACAGAAATGTGTTGCAGTTTTACTCACCACCTGAGGTTCCGACTCATGACCAGGATCTTTTATCGCTGGGACCGCTCCATCTTTCAGTATCAAACGATGTGCAAATCCAGCGTTGAACTGGGCCTTGTTTATAAAACATTCGTCATTGAAATGACGGGAACAAACACACTTGCGAAACTCTGTTGCTGCCCTGGAAAAACAAACTGCATCCACTGTTC
>NW_015639773.1:675056-720225 GCF_001515625.1 Sinocyclocheilus rhinocerous | reverse complement strand
GTGTGAGAGCATCTGCACGCACAGTGAGGCCAAGACTTTTGGACAACGGCCTGGTGTCAAGACTGGCAGCAAAGAAGCCACTTCTCTCCAAGAAAAACGTCAAGGACAGACTGAAATTCTGCAGGAAGTACAAGGATTGGACAGGAGAAGACTGGTGCAAAGTTTTGTTTTTTTTCTGATGAAGCTCTCTTCCGACTGTTTGGGACATCTGGAAAATCGATTGTTTGGAGGAGAAAAGGTGAACGCTACCATGAGTCCTGGGACGTGCCAACAGTGAAGCATCCTGAGACCATCCATGTGTGGGGACTTCATAAAACACAAAATTTATGTCACTGCCAAAACTTTTGGCCATGACTGTAAGCTGAATCCCACCTGTTGCAAAAAGTCAGTGACTTCTTTTACAAAATGCCATTTTTTCAGAGTAAACTCTAGCCTAAAATCTAAACTCTAGCAGGGAACACAAATTAATTAAAGGGGTCATATGACGTCTGGAACAGTGTTGTAAATACAACTTAACCACTGATTTCTAGTTGTGTCCTCTTTTGGAAGGCCAAACAAAGTAGTTTCGCTTTCACAACGAAACACAGCATCACACACGGCAGGCTAGAGTGAGCGGCGGCCAGCGGGCTTGAGAACGGCGCGGCCGGCGTGTTTGCGGCAAAGACATGTGACGACCCCGGGCTGGACTCCGCTTCGTCCACGGTGAAAGCCGATCTGGCGATCCACAGCGCGAAGTTGATGTATTTCCTCAGCAACCAGCACGGATCAGCTCTAGGCATGACGAAGCTGATATCGTCCTCTTTTGGAAGACCAAACAAAGTAGTTTCGCTTTCACAACGAAACACACAGCGTCTCCACGACATGGTGGCGTGGGCGAGTCTTAACTTTTATAAAGAATATCTCTTTGGGTTTGAGACTTTAGTCTTTGCAACTTTAGGGATCTTATCTATTCACGAACAGCTTGTAACACTCCAAAGAGAAAGGAAAACTTGAAATCGCATCATATGACCCCTTTAAGCTATTTTGTTATATTCTCTTTTGAGTAATCAAACAAGCCAAAGAAAACCTCTTTAAAACTCAAGCAAGTGAGGAAGCAAGAACTGTACTGTGGAAAAAATGAGGGACAAATGTACTGTGCATGAAAGAGAGCAAAGCTGTGGAGTGTTTTGTACAGTACGGTGTTGTGTTGCACTGCAGTTGTTCAGTTGTCAGCGTGACACACAGGTGAGATGATGTGTGAGGTGAGTCTGGACCCCTTCATCACCTCCTGCTGCTCCTGTTCCTCTCAAACACTGCACATCTGCTCCCGCTGCGAATGATCACAGACCAACCGCGGCTAACCGAACACCTGTGAGCCGCAAAAAACACACGATCACAGAGCTGAGCCGTCATGCAATTAGCCCTCACACTGCTGGCTCCTCACCTCAACGTCTGCACACACAGATTTGAGTTTCACACCTCGCTCAGAAGACTACAGGTCAATCAATAACTCTGGCTTTAATTCAGATCGATATTAACGCAGAGACTCTTAATTGCATCGAGTGTGCGTGGCGCTAGTGAGACCTAAAATGACAACCGTCTCTGTCTTTACCTATTTGATCGGACAGTCAAAATAGGTTCATAAATGCAAAATAACTTTTTAATTTCTGAGGTAACTGGAGTCCAATTAAACATGCAACATGATGAGGTCATGTGACTACAAAAATAAATTAACATAGCCTAGCTATGAAACGTAGATATCGTTGCATAATGCACAGTAATTAACAATCGTGTTCGTTAAATCATCTTGTTTTTGATGTTTTCATACAATAATGATTCACAAGTCTGCATAAAACCATATTTTGATGTTTTTGACTGATGCTTAGATTACAATGTAGCCTATTTACACTGTTAAAATAGTAAATAAGATTATTGGAGTACGTTTTACAAGAAAATACTATTTAGGCTTTCTACTTCCAAATTGTGTTACTTGCCGTATCTTTATAATTATTTGTGAAACTGAATAGCAATTTCTTAGTGCAAATTGTTTAAAAGTAAAACCTACACTTTTTTTCCATCTGTGAAATTGTTTTCTAAGGTTTGCTGCCACCTTGTGTCTACATTGGGTTCTCGCAGTGAGATAAAATATTCTTTGTAACAGGATACTCCTCAGTATGTATTGATTTGGGGATTTTATTGAGAGGGTCTGATAGTGGGACAATTATTATTACATTATACAATATAACATTAATGAAAATTACTGCATGCCAATGTGTGATGTATACAATATGATGCAGAGCATAATATATTACTATAATGCAATTATGTAATAATTAGATATTAAGTATTAAACATGAACATTATATTTATAAATATTGAATACAAAATAATATTCCTGTCAGAGGGAAAAAATCATTACATTTAAATATGCAATATAACATTATTAAACATCACTGTATGCCAATGTATAAAATATGATGCAGAATTAAATGATCAAATATCATATAATTATTAGATATGAAATTATTAATTATGAAAACAATTATGTTTATACAAATTGAGTTACTATAAATTTATACAAAATTAAACAAATTAATATAACATAATATAATATTGATCAAACCTGGATAAAACATGTATTTAAAAAAAAAAACTTTGCAGTCAGTTACACTATAATGAGGTTAAAAACGTATCCTCAATAATATATTTAATAATAATAATAATAATAATGATAATAATAGATTTGAAATTATTAAATGTGAGAACAATTACATTTATACAAATAGTGTACCACATAATATAATGATCAAAACGGAATAAAATCGTAATAATTAAATATGTAAAATAATAATTATAGTGCATAATAAAAATATGATTAAAAATGACTAGATATGAAATTATTAAATATGAAAAAATATATATTTATAAAAGTACAAAATAACAACACAATGATCAGACTGGATAAAACATATTTTATATTATTAGATATTTTATTAGAACTTAGCAATAATTTACACTATAAATAATAATAATTAAATATCTAAAAGAATAATTATAGCCTAAAATAATATAAATATTAATATGGAATTATTAAATATAAAAAATGCATATTTATACAAATTGAGTACAAAATAATATAATGTGATCAAACCTGGATAACACGTGCATTTTATTAAAACATTGCAGTTACATTATAGCCTACTAATGACGTTTAAATAAATAAATAAAAACATACATACATATTTTTATTGGCTCCCAAATAGATCATATTTATGTTAAGATGCTATTATTGGGTCCCAAATAGATAATATTTATGTTAAGATGCTACTCGTGCATCTATTGACACCCGCCGGATAAGATTTACGCTTAAGCGCCTAAACAAAGGAGTTACCCCGAGCGCACCGGCATGAGCCCCACATGGCGCGACTGCGCATGCTCAGTGCCGGACAGACCGGTGTCCAGTCAGTGTCACTCTGATCAGATGCGTTTGCATATGCTCCAGTCCCGTTAGTTACATTCTGTTTACCTTCGCGTCATTGTTGCCAAACCTGCGGTGTTGATGTGTTTAAACGCACACTGTAGATTTAAATCCAGACATTTATTCACGCGCATATTTCACCTGGGCTGCACCGCACCTGATGTCGGCATAGGCACGCGCTCGCAAGGTAAGACTGTGTGTGTCAAGAGTGTATGTTTCTGCATCAGTACCAGACTTCAATCTAGACCTGCTTGGCTTGGAAATGTTCATGCATTTCAATGCAAATGACAGTTTACTGCAAAACGTCGTTAGTTAAATCGCTTTAACGGAGATTAGTCGTTCCCAACCGGAATCATTCAGTAGCACTCTTCAGATTTAAAATAAAGGTTTTAGAGCTTGATGTAATAGGAGAATATTTGAAAGATGCATAGCCTTTTATTTTCTAGTTCTTTAGTAAACCATCTTGAACTAACGCTTTAAAGAACCCAGAACCCAATATACTGATCTAAGGAAACATGAATCTCAAAAGTAACATATAGTAAACATGGAAACTCTTTGTAGCCAGAAATGGTTGGTTTAACCGAATGCATTCAGATTAATAAACAACATATTATTTATTAGTAATATATTAATAAACAGTAGAGCATGGTGATAGCAGCACCGATATCATTGATTTGACTCTCAGGGAAAACAAGAACTGAAAAAATGTAAGTGTGTTGCATAAATGCAAATATATAACTAATTTATTTGACTGTGACCAGTTAATTTTCCATATTGGGTTATTTGACAACACATTTTTATAGGGTGAGTTCAAGATACTGCAAAGAACCATTGAAGAACCCTGATTATATTCTGTGCATATTCCTTTTATTCTTCCTCATGTTTGTTTAATTTCATATATAGTATATGCAGAGTTTGTTTGCTCATATCAACTGACTGGTTAGTACAGATGGACAGTTGCACCTTATGGTTTTCTTTGTTTCTGGGAACGTTTTAGATCTCAGTAGCTTGTAGTTGGAGCATCTGGTGGTGATAACCTTCATGGCGATCATCCCTCTGAGTGCTGCGGCCTCAGATGTGGGTCGATGGGCATTTGTACTTACACTTTAAGCTCGTAGATCAAAAGGAATTAAAGCCTGACTGACAAATGCTGGTGAAACCTGCTGACACACGCGCACGGAGGCTTTTGTCTTCAGTGGGGACGCACAGGAAATTTGCACTGCGTGCCGACATGTTTATTTTAACAGAGCTACATCTCTTCCACTTTATAGTGCAAAATCATCTATGCCATCTTTGCACGTGTTAAGCGGCCTCAACACATATTTACAGACTTAATCTACACTTAAAATTGTCTAAATGTCACTGCATTAGATACAAAATATTAAGAGGTATTATAAGATTAAAGAAAGAACACAAACACCCTTTTCAAAACAATCAGGAAAAGAAGTTAAGGCTTAAATTCTAAAACAACATACTGAGGAAACCAGGGCTAGTTATATTTTTCTGTGTAGGTTTATTTTTGTCAAATCCCAAAGAGGCACAAACTTTAAAGTTGTAGGTATGGGACATGTTGTCACACTACATGGGGTACAAACTGTCAATAAACAGCCAATTATTGACTTTTGAGCATTAAAACAAGTACAAAACACAAAAACAATTCTTAAAAGAACAAAAATGAAAAATTACCAAAGCAATATTTGGTCAGCAGAAATTGCAATTAATAAATTGCATAAAAACAACAACATGAAACACGTGACTACTTGCCCCAATATAAATGTGATGACCTGAACCAACCTGAAAAATACTCTTGTCCTGAGAACACAGTTCAACCTTTAGTGAAAATCTGCCTATCATTATATAATTAACTCTTTCTGAACGCATGCTGGTGTGTTTTTTGTATGCACACTTGTTACCCAACAGATTTAGCAAAAAAACGATAATGGAATTTTAGTTTGGAGGACAGAGTCACAAAAAATTCCTAATTAAAGAGTTTTAAACTATAGACCAACATATAAAACCACTGAGCACACATACATTTGTGCAGCTGGACTTTTGACTCAAAAGCTTATAGTTATTGAGGTAAAGATATTGTGACAACTAGCCCCAGTCTTCCCTATATTGAAAACGAAGACATAAGTTTTGTATGACTTTGTGTTTATTTGCGGTTAATGGAACATAATTAATGTGTTGAATTACTACATGTGTGGTTGCTCTGCTAGGACAACTTTGTAAATATGTGGAACACTGACTTCCTAGATCCACTTAAAAATCATGAAAACCCTGAAGAGAAAAGATCCTGCAGCATTTCAGCACAGATAAAATCACACTTTTATATGTTCTATCTAATGCAATGATATTGAGACATTATTAAGTGTGCAGATATTTTTGGGAACACTAATATGCATAAGCATATTTAGCTTTCATTTGTGTGAGCATTTTCTTCCGGAGAGCTCTTAAAGATTTCAATCAAGTTTAACCTGATGTAACACCAAGTATTTTTAGCAAAGCTTATTCTCTCCCTGCTTTGCTTGTGAATTTGACCCTTTCGCTTGTGTGTTATATTTGGGACCGTATACAGCTGTCCTGTTTTCCTTCCGTTTGTTTCAGTGCAAAACGATAGGGCCGCTAAATAATGCACGGGCGTCAGCAGGGCCGTGGAAGACGGGCTAATTATGTAATGACACTGGTGAATGACTCTGCAGAGTTTTATAAATGGAGCCTTACCATAGCAGGTGAGAATCTTTTTACACATGTATTTTTATATTTTTAAGAATATAAAAAAAATTGCTAAATATTCTGAATCGAATTGGGTTTTATGTTTTTAAATCTCAGATAAGCGCGTGGAGGAATGGCCGATTGATGATTTTTCACCCTTTACAGAAGGCTAATTCTGTTACTGTACCTTTAAGACATTTCACACTGATAGGTGTAGATATGCAAATGAGGGCAGGTATATGTTAATAAGGTTCTGGTGGTGATGATTTCTGAACAAGTCGTTTTTGCTGTTCAGTTTCAGTAAATGTTCTAGATTAACTTTGTGAGTTATGAGAGTTGAAGTGTCTCACAGACAACAAACTCTTTTTTTATAAGTTTATTATAAAAATTAATTGATATAGTTTTTTATATTATTATTGTATATATTATTAATTATTATTTACATGTAAATATATGTGTGTGTGTGTATATATATATATATATACATACATACACACACACACACACACACAAATACACATGTAAAATATTTACAATGTTGAAATATAACAAAAATATAATGTTTAAAATATAACAATATAAAATAATAATAATGAACTGCAGGACTTGTCAACTTCCCACATGCAACAATCCTGCCTGATATTCATATTATGCAATACGATTTTAGCATTATCAGGTTTTTATTTATTCATGCTTGAAGTGCTCACTGTGTGAAAAGATAGCAATAGCAAAATAGCAGTGATTTCAGCACAACATGTGCAATATTGTACCACAGACAGGTCACAGACATTTGGCACTAGATCACTGGTTCAAGAAAAAACTAAAAAATTGTGACATATTTGACTATTGCTTCTTACACAGACAGTCTATTGCACAAATGGATAATAATGTGTTTTTGTCTCTAGCTGCTCCTGGGCTCCAGAGCGGCCGGATACAGCTACCTCTGCCAGCCCGTGAACTACTCCAATGATGTGAATGAAGTCCGGGTAAGAAACGCACTGTTTTCCCTTAAACACACCATGATCTTGTAGCACTCAGAGGGTATTTTACAGCTGTAAGGAACAGGGAGAGAGTTGAGGAGATCTCTGTGAGAGCGAGGCTTATCTTTAATCAGGAGGCCGGAATGCCGAATCCCTGAATTCACTTTCACTGACGACGGTTAGAGTTCCCTCATGCTGTTGTCTTGGCATGCATCGTCACCCTCATTGGCAAGATTGGTTTCCCTAGTGACGTGAAGACAGAGATGAGGTCAGGAGTCTCCCCACCTGTAGGCCACACCTCCATTCTCATGGCTCCTGCTACAAATATACCTAATCGGCAAATGAATTGCAATGAATAATTATATACCTTTATCTAATGTGACTTAAGTAAGAGCTTAGGTTATACGTCTTGATCAAGGCTTCAATGGTTATGGGATTTCACAGATCACCCACAGTTGTTTTTATACTTACAACCATTTGGTTACCAGTCCAGATCTGTGAAAGAAAGAAAGAAAGAAAATGATATAATGATAGAACAATGACAGACAGATAGATAGATATCGTCACTGATACTGGTGGTGTTTCTACAGATAGCGTCAGCGCTATGGTGGTACTACATCTCTAAGGGGGTGGAGTTTCTGGACACAGTGTTCTTCATCATGAGGAAGAAGTTTAATCAGGTCAGCTTTCTGCACGTCTATCACCATAGCACAATGTTCATCCTGTGGTGGATCGGCATCAAGTGGGTTCCTGGTGGACAGGTCGGTCAGCTGCATGCACGTCTATCACCATTGCACAATGTTCATCCTGTGGTGGATCGGCATCAAGTGGGTTCCTGGTGGACAGTGTGAGTACACACACACACACACACAAACAAACACAAACACAAACACACACACACACACACACACACACACACATCTATTGATTTAGAAGACCTAAATATATCTAAATAACTATTGTTGTCAAATTAAGCCAATTGTGATTATAATAGACTAGGCCAAAGCCTAAAGTCCTAAGGCTAAGCCTATATTAAGCCTAAACCTAAAATGAGGCCAAAATATACAGTACTGTACAATTGAACAAAGACTTTACAACATCTCTTTATGAACCATTTACCATTTGGACGTCATGTTTTTGTGTTTTTCATGCTTTTATCCAACGCTACTTAAAGGGGTAGTTCACATTGGCATCATTTGAAGGTGGGTAAACAAACAGTTTCTGGTCCCCATTGACTTCCATATTATTTTTTTACTATGGAAGTCAATGGGGACTAACAACTGTTTGGTTACCAACATTCTCCAAAATATCTTCTTTTGTGTTCAACAGAAGAAAGAAACTCATTCAGGTTTGAAACTCGAGGGAGAGTAAACGATGACCGAATTGTCATGTTTGGGTGAACGGTCCCTTTAATTTGCAATCAAGGTCTACATCTAATGAGTTCATGCATTTCTCATTTTGCTTATATGTTGCTGTGCTAGATGTCTCTCCATTAACACCAGTGTGATGAAATTAAATTGTAGGCCAGCAAAGTGGATAATCTGAAATGATAATGGTTGATTTGCATGAGAACCATTGTCAATAATCAATCATTGTCATTGTCAAATGTTTTGCATTTTGAGGCATGAACAAGAAAAGAACGAAAAAACAGAAGGATGAGGAGATTTGAGGAAAGGTTAGGAGAGCTTAGGGGGATGTGGAAAGGGTCAAAGGGTTTGCAAGGGTACAGATGGTCAGAAGGGTAATAAAGAGGAAAGGGTGAACAAAGGATAATGATCTGAAATGGGTGGAAGACTGTGTTGAGATGACTGCGTGTTGTAATCTTGTGTCTCAACAAATGTTGGTGACACTTCCAGAACATTTCATATTCAGTGCTTGATATTAAATAGTGTTCACTTAAGCAATATAGCTTGAACCGAATGGCATCTTGAAGCAATTTGCTTTATTCATGAAACTCGAGCAGAAGGGATTTCTGTGTCTTATAAAAATTTCCACATGAATGTGACTGTTTTTTAAAGAAATTTAATTCCATGAAACCATCCCTTTGTCCCAAAAAAATACACCATTCCTTAATAATCCTAGAACTCAATCAATATTTTGTTGGACCAACATATTTTTTGATGTTTTATCCAACTAAATCTCCTTCCCTCTTCACAGCTTTCTTTGGCGCTACGATTAACTCAGGCATTCATGTGCTGATGTACGGCTACTATGGCTTGGCAGCGTTCGGCCCAAAGATCCAGAAGTACCTGTGGTGGAAGAAATACCTCACTATTATTCAGATGGTAAATAAACACTCCACATCCCTCTTAAAATGGTGCATGGAAAATGATCATCTACCAAACTGATTTGGATTTCTTATTAGTTCACTTAGCTCAAGATATACAATTCTACGGAAGCCTGTTTCCGCCATGGAATTAAAAAGTAAAGTTATTTGTGACTTTTTCTGTCACAATTATGACTCTTCAGAATTCTGACTTTGTTTCTCGCAATTCTGTTTTTTCCCCCACTATGGAATAAAAAAGATAATTGCGACTTTTTATCTCAAGATATAAACTGACTGATAAAATGAATTTAAACATATAAATTAGTTTATATGTGGCCATTAAACTGACTTTTTTTTTCATTCCATTTTTTTCCCAACGGGATAAAAAAATAAAAAATGTAATTGAGACTTTTTATCTTACAACTTTTTTTCTTGCAGTTGTGAGTTTATATCTCACAATAAAGACGTTTCCTCTCAGAATTGCGAGTTTATATTTTGCGATTCTGACTTTTTTCTCCAAATTTTGAGTTTTGATCTCGCATTTGAGTTTATATTTTGCAATTCTGAGAAAACAAGTCAGAAAAAAATCACAATTACCTTTTATCATTTTTTTTTAATCTCATGGCGGAAACAAGCTTTCATACAAAAATAAGTAAATATAGTTAAATAAGGTAAATAAGCTGAGTGGGGATTTAAAAATGCAGTGTAACTTTGAAATTTCCATGTAAAGATTGTAGAATGTAATAATAAGCTATAATTACTATAATAAGCATTATTTTAATAAATTAATAATTAGTTCGCTTTAAAATACAATTCTTGAGTCTGTGAATGAACAATCTGGTGTATTTTTGTCAAAAGTCCTCTACAGTGTAAATAGTTCATCCAGTTACAGTTGTGTCTTTATCATATTTTTTGAAAATAATTTTAATATTTTGAATAATAAGAAAAAAATAATTTTTTGAATCGATATGTTGAAAATATTACAGAAACATTTAGTAAATAACTGAATAATATTTACAATCCTATGGTTGGATGCAGTGAATCCTTGTATATAAACTATTGAGGTAAAACAACATCAATCAAACAGAACATTTCTTGGCCGTGAAATTGTCATTTTGTGACATTATCTGATCTTTATGTTCTTCTAGACTACTTGAAGCAATCAAAGAAGTCTTCACAAATGTTGATAAGTTGCAGATTTCTGTTACATACCTGTTTGCTTGTGTTTAGATCCAGTTCCACGTCACCATTGGCCATGCCGCTCATTCTCTCTACACAGGCTGCCCATTCCCGGCCTGGATGCAGTGGGCTCTGATTGGCTACGCCGTCACGTTCATCATCCTGTTCGCCAATTTCTACTACCAGACCTACCGCCGCCAGCCACGCCTCAAGTCGGCCAAATCTGCCGTTAACGGCGTCTCCAATGGCACCAATAAGGCACCGGAGGTCATGGAAAATGGCAAGAAACAAAAGAAAGGAAAAGGAAAGCATGACTGAAAAGAAACATGGACGGAAGTGAAACACTGGGTCTCATGGGCTTCAAAATTACCCATGGAATCTCAACCGCTACAGACTGTTTGGTAATTGTGAAAACAAATTTGGTCTTTTTTTGTTGCTGATTGGATTTCAAACTAGGGACATTTCCAATGCAACTAGTCCTGTGTGACGTCACTTTCTCTGTTGTTTAGGCTACTTGTGACAGTTATATAATCTAAAATGTCCCTTATGGTTTACTGAATCAGAATAGCAAGCTACTTTGAGATGTTTAGTTACCATTGGGGGGAGAATAGTCAGGGTTTTTTTTCCCACAAAATCAGTTAAATATGCTTTTTCACATAAACAAGCCGATTCTTTTAATGTTTTTATTTAGTATAAGCAGCTGATGAAAGATTCTTACATAAATGGCTCAGCTTTCGTGACACTCTTGAATCCTGAAAGACTGAGCCCTTAAATAAAAAATATGGAGAAATGAGTCCTTCGAGATGCAAGTCTGAATCACTTCTATAAAACATGAGGATAATCCCGCAATTCCGCTTTTTTTTTTACATCTATTATTATTGTCTGTTTGAATCTTCATTTGTAGTGAAACAATGGTGTTTATGGGCTCAGGTGACCGTTATTACAAATTACTAAATTACTAAAGTGGCAACACAGTTCTACCAAAGAAAATCACTGTACATTTGGTGGGTTTATACTCTTGCATTAGATAATATCATTATTTCAACTTAATTTGCGTGCAGTAATGATGGTGTCATGGCTATATACTCAGGTAGTTTCATATGTTTCTGTTCCACATGTGAAATTAGACATATACTGCATACACATACACACACACGCATACTTGCGTCCTTAATGTCTGTTCAGGTATGTGTACTCCTCTCTATTGCTTTGTGCATGTAGCTTTTTATGAAGTTTTTGCAAGTCATATCGCATTACAGTTACACAAATTTTGCTTTTTGTTCCCTTTTATGAAAAAGTTCCCTGTGATAATAGAATCCCATGATGGGGGGGGGGTATACAAAATTTTCCTCTTGTATACCAGTTGATACAGAACCGAATGAAATAAACAGGATGTCAACCCTATTTTCTGTCTTCCCTCACTCTCTTTCATGCGTGTGTTTGCTAATTACTTACAAATGACTCTGTCTCTTTTGTTTTGTTTTGCTAATTCAAGCATTGCTATTATTATGGAATCCTGTTTCTGCCACAGAATAAAACAATTTAAAAAAAGGTAACTGCAACTTTTTATCTCACAATTCGGACTTAGTTTCTTGCAATTCTAAGAGTCAGAAATGCGAGATGTAAACAGAAATGTGAGGTATAAACTCATTATGACATAAACTCAGAATTCTGACTTTTTTCACAAAATTCATAAACTCAGAATTCTGACTTTTTTCACAAAATTCATAAACTCAGAATTCTGAATCTTTTTTCACACAAAAAAAACATCTCAAAATTCTGACTGAATTCTGAGTTTACATCACACAATGGTTTTTTTGTTTGTTTGTTTTTTTATTGCCATGACTTTTTAAACCGTTTTTTCCCCTCGCAATTGCAAGTTTGCATCTCACAATTCCGAGAGTAGGCTATACAACGCAATTAAAAAAAAAATTCACCCAGGATTTGGAAAAATTCTGAATTGTGAAACATAAATTGTGAAGAATGCGACCTGAATTGTGAATTAGAAAAACAAAAAGATTTCAAGATAAAAAGTCGCAATTACCTTTTTTATTTGATTTTTTTTTATTCCATGGCAGAAACGGGCTTTCATACTGTTATTGTAGTTTATACTTAAAATTCAAGTTTTACGGACCATTCACACCAAGGATGATAGGCTATATATGCACAATTCCGAGAGTAGGCTATACAACGCAATTAAAAAAAAAATTCACCCAGGATTTGGAAAAATTCTGAATTGTGAAACATAAATTGTGAAGAATGCGACCTGAATTGTGAATTAGAAAAACAAAAAGATTTCAAGATAAAAAGTAACTAGCAACCATATAGGGACACCCTAACAATTACTTAGCAATGCACAAAACACCTTAGCTCTTCTCTTGCAACCATCCATGACTCATGGACTTTAATATGAGAAGAGGATGTCTGACTGCCTATTTTAGCAGACCCTCTGCCTCCATCTCTCTCCTTCCTGGACCTTTAATGAAGTGTCCTCCGACCGCGATGGAGCTCCCAGGCCAGAGCTTTGAGGGGTTGGGCAGACAGATCTGGACTAATCAGGCTGTAAATTGGCTTTCGCTGTAAAAGAGCTTATATCCACGTCAGAGTATGTAGCATTATTCAGGTCACAGTGGGGGAAATGTACACTGGTATCAAACTAAAACTATTAAAGATGGATGAATGCAATAAATATGACTTTACACATGACAATTTCACATGCATATATCCACAATAAGTTAGAAATGTTCTATATATAGTATGCCAAATAAGATAATAAATGTCCTTTATGCAGGAAAAGAGAAGTAAATGCTGCTCTAAATAGAGAAAATTTATTTTATTAATATTTTTTGGAATTTTATATTTGACAACTAGTAAACTCAAAAACTAGCTCTCTTAATTACATTTCCAAAGACAAACCACCATACTTTTTACTCTTTAAAATGTCTAATTTGCATAAAGTGCAAAGGTCTTTGCTATAAAAAAGCCAGTAAAATTATTTTACACGTTATTTTTTTAATTACGTAATTTTCCATTTAAACCAGCCAGCCAGCAGAATCCATGTCAATGGAAAACGTAAATGTCCATAGCTGTTTTCATATGTTAGCACAATGTACTGTCGTCTTTCTTTAAATAATGCATTTTAATAGTACTCTCTTTATTATTTTAACAGTTAACTTTAATATGGACAGTCTAATCTGTCTGAAGCTTAAAAAATACTTACGGGAAGTGCACAAAAAAAAAGAAATATTTATAAGTATTAGTATTATTAGGATTATTTTTGACATAGTATAGCCAAACTGAAACTGAGTTACTGAAACTAAATTAATTGTGCTAGTTAATCTAGTATCTTACAGAAAATGCATTTGGTTTGCACATACATACTAGCTATCATCTTCAAATTCTTATTCTCCAAAACCATTCTATAATTTCTCTCTCTCTCTCTCTCTCTCTCTCTCTCTTCCTGTGTCTGGTCAAGGATGTTCCTCAATAAGAGGATTGCAAACAGGCCAGAGATTTCCACTGGCCCTATTAACAGAAAGTGGTTTCACCTTTCTCCCAACCTGTTCCTCTGATAATATACACTACAAACACTCCCTGAGATAATGAGCTCTTCTCTGTGTCCACACAAAAAGCCTCCTATCATATAACTCAGCTAAGACCCCCAAATCCTATTTACATGTAATAGGAAATGTTATTTCTTCTATTCATCAGATTATTTCCAATTCAAGTATACAGACAGATAGCGCTCTCCAGTGTTCACAGGCAGTATTACAGATTGATATCACAGTGCCAACGACCTGAGATTCACTGTGTGACTCATTATAACATTTACCGTTACAATTCCGTACAATCTAGAGCATTTGATCAAAGTGATGGTTTTTAATATGTGAGAGATTGATTTAAATTACAGACAAAGACTAGTGACAGACAAGACTGTTATTTTAGTTTAACTGAAATACTATCATAGTTTAAGATTTGTATATATTTTATAAAAATATTTTATTTTACTATTTTATTATATTGTTTAATATTTTAAATATATTTAGTTTAAGTTTTATATATTTTATTCTATTTCAGTCATATTTTATTTTATTTCAAGTAACGATTTTTTTTTTTCTTTATGGTTTTAGTTTTATGATAACCCTGAACACGACTGGTGGGCCCTGAAAACTTGTAAAAACAGAAAAAGGACATTTAAAACAGCACACAATGTATATTTGTCGTACCCTGTAATTGTTACATTTGCAATTAAAAAAAATTGTAAAAAAAAAAATAAAAATTCATAAGATTCACTGCAGAGTTACATAAAACATTTTCTGTTGTAATCTGACTACTGGCCTGTCGGGAGCACACACTCCAGAATGACCTTTCGAATCTATTCATGCATAATAGTGCGAGGGAATGACGCTGCATTTTCACTTATCTGTGAAGCAGCAAACTTCAGCAGCATTCAGTTTTCCTCCTTCTAAGGATTTAAAGGGAACAAGACTGTATACACCGACCTCTAAAAAAAAAACTCACAGAAAAAAAAAAATCAACAATTTAATAATAATTAAAATAATACAGTTGTAAATGTTACATTTATATTTAAAAACAACATTTTAAATTGACTGTTTATATATCGCATTTTAAGAACATGGCAGTTAATATGGTACTTAAGTATTTTAACAACATGGTACTCACACTTCCTTATATCTGTTGTTACGTCACCTCATGAATAGTAAACGTCAGTGTCTCGCGTGCATAAGCAGTGCCTGGCACCCTCGAGCTGAAGTGAACCGTCTCACTCACACTGGATATAAATGAGCACAGTTCATAAACAGGTAAGAAAACATCGCGATATTAAATGTTCTTGAAGAATAACTCAAATTAGGACTTCACCAAGATGTAGGCTAATCATTATATGTTTATTTGGACAGGCTCTAAACTTGCAAAGAACCAGAAAATTCTCAAAACATTTTACTACTGTAATAGAAGCCTACTGTAATGGATGTCAATAAACTTGACTGACAAATACATGTAGCTTGTAAGTCTGAAATGAATGTTTCATACTCACCTAGATAATTCTTTAAACGATACGAATTCACATTTCTCTCAGAAAATTGCTGTTCGTTTGTATGTTAATTTTATTTATAAATGTATTAAATTATATATTAACAGGACTGCGTTTATATGAAGACAACTGCATTTCATTGTCTCTACTTGTACTCTTTAAATAAAAATAAAGTTTATTCTAAAATTTCCTTTTCCCCCTCTTACAAATGGCTTAAAACTCGTTAGTGTTTTTGGAGGTCTGTTATATGACATGAATAGTTCTGCCGCAAGTGGCGCTGCGGATTTTCCACCATCAGCGAACAGAACCGAAGGGAGGAGGCGACCATCTCCCGGACAAACCCCCGCCAAACCGGCCTCAAAACCCATCGGCAGCCGCTCCTCATCATCCGCTGCGTCGAAGCTCGGAGGAAAAGGCATTAAAGGACGCGAGGGAGAGCAGGCGGCTCAAGGAGCGCGTGTCGTGAGAGGTGCGGCAGCTGTTCATGGTGCTGAAACTGAGGCGGTTTGGGAAACCGAGGAGCGGACTGATCGCGCTCCACCACCGGACACGAGCCGCGCGCTGCGTTTACCGTGCGTCAACAGAGACTCGTCCTCGGAGCAGCCCGACGGCTCCTCCGGTGGTGGTGTGAGGGGGAGATTGAGGCCGCTGCGGGAGGAGAGTACGTGGGCCGCGGGCCGGCCTTCTGGGGCGGGGGCTGTCTGCAATCAGAGCTCATCCAGTATCACATCAACAAGCGCTTGAAGAAAAGCTGCAGGATGCAGCGCAAAGCATCAGGCGAGACGCAACCGGGACCGGCCGCACAGGCCACGAGTGGCGTCGACGAGCCCGTGACACAGCAGAATGAAGCCCTGCAGGACGAGATCCAGAGATTGGAGGATGAAAACGAAGATCTTGGGGTTTGTTTGCTATGCTTGAGAAATTATGACGATGAAATGTATAATGTTTAAAAAAGATGAATTGTTGGGAGGATGAATGGATGAAAAAGATAGATAGATAGATAGATAGATGTAATCTGAGGACGATGGAGGTAGGGATAGATGGATGGATGAATAAACAGACATTGTCCTTTTTAAGAGCATAAGAGGTTTAGATAGATATTATCTAGTTTAATAGATGAGGATGAATGTATGGAGAAATACTGTACAGAAAGAACTGACGAGATAGATAGATAGATAGATATATGTTGTAGAAGTGCTAGACACAATCAATACTTGACAAAAATGTAAATAAATATAAAAAAAAAAAATACACACAATACAAAATTCTCGGAATATGCACAATGCAAATGTATAACTACACAAATGTAGTTTTCCACATTAAATTAATTAGCAATACATATGTTGATAACCATTAGCAAAACTGATAAATGATACATACTGTATGTTGATAACCGTAAGCATACCTGAATTGTGTGGGTCAGCATGTCAAATTATAATCAAAACACGTTTTTTTCCTCTGAAAATGCCTTTTAATGACTCCTCTGCTCAACAAGTGTATGGCAATATTGTTTTCCAAACACAATCTTGATTCCCACTCAACCTGATACTGGTGATTAACAAAACGAAAGCCACGATAAGTCTGCAGAGATGTTGTCCAATCATCTTGAAATAACACTCTGTTCAAGACCCTAGAACATAAACAGCACATAAACATTATGATGATGAGGGGGCAGTTTTCTCAGGTGACTTGTTACCTTCTGAAAGTGAACGGAACCATGAGAAATGCAACATTGTAACAATTTAGTCCCTGTTTCAGAACAAAGCAAACTACAGTTATGAAAATGGCCTTGGTATGTGCAAAATACGTGTCACTAATTGCATGTTCAAGCAACAGTTTGCCAATGATTCATTAAGCATGTAATTTGTGGAAATAATGTGCAGTTTATTCAAATAATGTAAATGCAGAGATCTGTTTTGCATAGCTCTGCAATATAATTGCAGAGTAGAAAGTATGAAAATAAGGGTTTCTCTATTTTTTTTTTATTAATGAGCACACTCTGGTTTTCATAGAATGAGATTGAGGAGATGCGGATGGAAATGGAGGAGATGCGCGACACCTTTTATGAGGAGGACACCTGTCAGTTACAAGATATGCGGCGCGATCTCGAGCGTGCAAATAAGAATTGTCGCATCCTTCAGTATAGACTCCGTAAAGCCGAACGCAAACGACTTCGCTATGCACAAGCTGGAGAAATTGACGAGGAACTCCTAAGGAGCTTAGAGCAAGATTTAAAGGCAAGTACCCATGTATTTATCTTTAAAGGAAAGCAGAGAAGGTCTATGATAAATTACCCATCCAACAAGCACTTATTTGCACCATTTTTATCTAATTACTAACTTGTCATTTAGTTGATGCTTCTATCCAAAGCAACAGTGCAATTATTACCAAGACAGTCTCCCTGGAGCAACCTAAGGTTAAGTGTTTTTCTCAAGAGCACATTGATAGTTTACGAATCAGATCTTTAACCACTAAGCAACACCACCACATTCTGACAGGTTGCCAAGGATGTGTCTGTAAGACTCCACCATGAGCTGGAGAACGTGGAGGAGAAACGAACAAAGACAGATGAGGAAAATGAGCGACTGAGACAGAAACTTATTGAGGTGGAAGTCACCAAGCAAGCCCTGCAAAATGAGCGGGACAAAGCCAAAGAGGTAGGAATGCAAACACAAATTACTACAACAGATCTGAATAGGTTTAAATACATATTCATAGCGTAGCTTTCATTTGTTGTTTCCAGTCTCAGAAACGAAGAGGAAGCAAAGATGCACAAAAGCCTGAGAGGAAAACTCAGACTCCTACAGAGGTGAAGATGAAACACTGACATCAACCAGTATAGGGTCAAACGAAGGCTGTTAGTTTAAGTGATTCATTTAAATTACAACCAGTAATGCATTTTTTTTTTTTGCAAAGATATGAAGTGCACTGCATTGCTAACTATACACTCTAAAAAATGCTGGATTAAAAAGGGACAAACCCAGCTATCGGGTTGTTTTGAACCCAACCGCTGGGTCAAAACAACCCAATAGCTGGGTTTGTCCCTTTTTAACCCAGCATTTTTTAGAGTGTACAGAATGAAAAGATGCCATGTAATCAAACAAAAATTGTATCAATACATAAAATGTAAAGCTGTTCTCACATTTACATTTGCTCTGAAATTTTGTGGGCAAAATCCAGTTATTTCAATAGAAATCCATGCAATTTTTTTGCATGAAGGAGACAAAGTTGCGCATTCAGGTTTTGCTTGTACTCTTGTCGGTCACGCAAATATATGGAAGCCCGTTTCCGCCACTAAATAAAAAATAAAACAAGGTAATTGCGACTTTTTTTATCTCACAATTCTGACTTTTTTTCTCAGAATTGCAAGTTCATATCTCGCAATTCTGAACGCAGAATTGCGTGATATAAACTCGCAATTGTGAGTTATAAAGTCAAAATTGCGAGTTATAAAGTCAGAATTGCGAGATATAAACTCGCAATTCCGAGAAAAAAAGTCATAATTGCGAGTTTATATCTCGCAATTCTGACTTTATAACTCGCAATTGCATGTTATAAAGTCAGAATTGCAAGATATGAACTCGCAATTCTGAGAAAAAAAGTCAGAATTGTGAGATAAAAAGTCGCAATTACCTGGTTTTATTTTTTATTCAGTGGTGGAAACGGGCTTACATACAAATAAGCTTTTTTCACCAACAGAAAGCTATTTGGTTTAAAAGTCACTTATATTTTGGGCTGTGCTTCATACATTGCAAAAACATCAACAATGGATCTTTTTGGTCCACAAAATCTTTTTTTTTTTTTTGCTAATGTGCCAGCACTTTAACACAGCACTTTTGTCCATAAGGAGGACAATGAGGACCTGAAATGCCAGCTGGCCTTCATTAAAGAGGAGGCTACCTTAATGAGAAAGAAAATGGCCACAGTTGACAAGGAAAAGGACCGTTTAGAACAAGAACTCCAAAAGTATCGTTCTTTCTATGGGGATCTGGACAGCCCTCATCCAAAGGGTGAAGCTGGTGGCCCTCCCACTACAAGGGAATCCGAGCTTAAACTCCGCTTGCGATTGGTGGAAGAAGAGGCCAACATCCTGGGACGTAAAATAGTCGAATTGGAGGTGGAGAACCGTGGCTTGAGGGCGGAGTTGGATGATCTTCGAGGGGAAGAGTCATCTAATGGGGGCTTGTCCGGAGCGAAAGGAGGGATGGGGCGGGAGCAGGGGTCGGAGCTGTCGGAGCTAAGGCAACAACTGCAGTTGGTGGAGGATGAGGCGGAACTTCTAAGGAGGAACCTGGCCGATGTAGAGGAACAGAATAAGAGAGTGACATGTGAGCTGAACAAACTGCGCTTTAAAGAGGGTACAAGGCACACCTCGGGTGGCAATGCAACGGGTGCCGCCAGTGGAGCAGGAGACAGCTCCAAAGCCGAGGCATTGCAGGAGGAGCTGAAGGCAGCAAGGAAGCAGATCAATGAACTGAGTGGGAAAGTGATGCAGCTGCAGTATGAGAACCGTGTGCTGCTTTCCAACATGCAAAGGTATGACCTAGCATCTCACCTAGCCATCACACCACGGGATAGCGACGCAGAGAGTGACACTGGTCCTGGAATCGGAGGGCGTAGAGGTAGCGATGATGACTCGTCTTCCTCTCGCCTCCCTCCCCATCGCAAACGTGAGGGTCCTGTCGGAGGAGAAAGTGACTCGGAGGAAGTCCGCAATGCTCGGTGCCTCACACCAACTCGTTCTCTTTATTCTCCTGAATCCGCTCGGCTCCTCTCACGCTCCATACGGGACAGGCAACAGATGATTGACATCCGTGCGGAAGCAGAGCATTTGGGGCGAACCATTGACCGGCTCATAGCCGACACCAGTACCATCATTGCAGAGGCAAGGGTGTTCGTAGCTAATGGGGATCTTTTCGGCCGTATGGAAGATGATGACGATGGTGGGCGGATCAGGGAGCACGAGCTACTCTACCGCATCAATGCTCAAATGAAAGCTTTCAGGAAGGAGCTGCAGGGGTTTATAGACCGACTTGAAGTCCCAAAACCTGAGGAAAGAGATTCAGAAGAACCATTATCTGTGAGTCTGGCAAGAGTCTGTGTGTCTATGTGAAGCACAACAAGAATGTTTGACACACCATAAAGGAATTGTTCACCCAAAATTCAAAGTTCTGTTATTTACTCACCCTTGATTCTCTTTCTTCCGTGGAACAGTGACCAGGGCCCGGTTGCATAAACTGCTTAGACTTGTCTTAAAAAGTTAGCCATCTAATTTGTTTTCTTCTAGACTGGTCATAACTGTTTAAAGTCAGTTACAAAAATGTAAATTGGCCCAATATTAATCAGACAAGTGATTATCTCTTGGTTAACTGCTAGTTGGTTAAACTAGTTCTTAAGACACAGTCTTAACATAGTGGCTATGTTTATGCAACCGGCCCCAGGGGCAATCAAACTAAAAAAAGGGCACCATATAAGTAGTCTGTACAATGGACTCTATTCTAAGTCTTCTAAATCCATACAATACTTTTGAGTGAGAAACAGATACAAAAATTAGGGTTTTAATTCACTAAAAGGTTCGTTTGCATCATGGTTCATCATGTCGAGTTTGACATCAGTGACAACTGGTCACAAGACATGCCAGAACATATGATATTAGATTTTACAGATGTAAAACATTAATTGAATGAATGCAAACACAAATTAGATGTGACTTACAGCAGAGCAGTGTTGATATTGTTAACAAAACCTAAAACTATTAAAAAATTGTTTGTTTTAATTAAAGTAAAACAAAAATGAGAAAGGTTGCCTTAGTTGTTTAAATAGTAAAATCACTACAAATAAAACTAAAATAAATTAAAACTAATATAAAAAATAAACTAATAAACATGACAAAAGCACATAAAATTACTAAAATTAAAATGAAAACTGAAAAATAAAAGCTCATTTAAAAATTGTAATAAACACTATAACAGTATATAAAAAATTCTATAACAATGCTGCAGCAGAATGGATACATTTCAGTGAATAATCAATTATATTTTGGTCTGTTCATCTAACAAAGCTATCGTGTTGTTACAGAAGGCAAATAATGCAAAGTCATACTTTTATTTAAAGGGGTCATGAACTGCCTTTTTTATTATTTTGTACTGTTCTCTGAGGTAAACTTATATTATTCTCAAGATTTTTACCTAGAAAAAACATCATAATTTAGAAATAGTAGGCTATTTTCTGTCCTGTTTTGACCCCCTCATCGGAACGCTCTATTTGAATAGGTGTGGCGGATTGTAGACTCGGAAGTAAACACCCAATGCTATGATTGACTAACAGTTGTGTATGTTCGACAGCCTACATCCTTCATAGATGGCCGCTGCTGTGATTTAGATTAAAAACGCATAAATACTCAGTACATATAAAATGATCTGTAATAACAGACAAAGCAATAGTGACCACATAATACAAACAGTTACTCACACTTGTGTGGTGCGACATTACTGTCTGACCTAATATAGTCGCACAGCATTGTCTTTTAGTTTCAATCTTTCTGAAAATCCTGTGTCGAATTGCGCCTTGTTTGTAAACGAATCCATGGTCAAATGAAGTGAACAAACGAAAGTTCTGACGCCATCTGGAACTTCATTAAAAATAAAGTTCATCCACTGATCACTCTTTGCTAATGTTGGGATCAGAAGGAAGGCGATGCAAAGACTGTGTTTTTCCACAACTTGGCACTGCACAGCGTTTTGTTGTGTTCGGAGCATCTTTATCATTTGGTTTCTGCGTAGATCTGCAGATCTGCTAGATCTGTTATTTACACTATGTGCGCGAATCGGTGGGCGGAGCTAAACAGGCAGTGATGTAGAAGTAGGTGTTGATTTTCTTCTGCGGAGGCGGTGTTTAGCCACACTATTACATCATAAAGTGTCACATTCCACAAACTGTCATTTTGGCAGATTGGCTTCAATATAATCTGTATGCGATCTGGAACTTCATTAAAAATAAAAAATACACTATGTGTGCGAATCGGTGGGCGGAGCTAAACAGGCAGTGATGTAGAAGTAGGTGTTGATTTTCTTCTGCGGAGGCGGTGTTTAGCCACACTATTACATCATAAAGTGTCACATTCCACAAACTGTCATTTTGGCAGACTGGCTTCAATATAATCTGTATTAGAATAATGAGAAAGTTTTGAGTTCTGAACCTTACAGGATGTTTTTATAGTACAATGACCTCTTACATGTTAAAAGATCAAGTGAATTTTGATTTCTCAGTTCATGACCCCTTTAAATTCCACATAAGGAAAGAGAATCACAGGAAATTATGAAAATTTTCATTATGAGGTGAACTATTCCTTTAAAGGGAGTGAGTTTGATAGTGAAGAACAAGAAATCACTACATATTTCAGAGAGTTCATCTCCTGACTGCTTTTAACATTTAGCAAAATGCAGCATATTTTTTTATTTGCCAAGATTTGCATAGTTTGTAAACTATGCAAACAGAAAATGTTAATGGCTATAATATCTAAACCTTTCTCTCTTTCTCTCTTATCCTGTCTTCCCACGCACCCCTGTTTTTTAATGCATGTTCGTTAATCCTGCCGGTTATTCACCCAGATGTTTCAGCCCATCATTTTATTCATCCTCATTCTAGTGTTGTTCTCCTCACTCTCTTATGCCACCATTTTTAAACTTGTATTTCTTTTCACCCTCTTTTTTGTCCTGTGATCACCATCCGTCCACTCATTAGCATAGTCTCGCCCCTTTGTTTTGTTTGTTTGTCAATGTTGTGTATGTCACCATGGTTGAACAATCACAGGACGGTCACTTTCCAAGCACAGACAGCACGCTTAAGCACAGAATTCTGCAAAACCTTAATTTCCAAAAAGTTGGAGACTGTTTTATCCAAGTCGCATATGTATGGCTGCCATTGGAAGGTACATCATCAAGACAAGAGGTTTCCTTTTTTTTTTGCAACTAAAAACTATTACACATCATAAGAAAACACTGAGCCACTGGAAACTACATTACCCAGAAGACATTTCTTGAATTGAGGACTATGGCTATCAGGCACACTGATGCTTGCTGTGCCACCAAAGGCTTGCAATGAAATATGCAGCTGCAGTTTACTACTAAGGGGCACATTACTACATTACCCAGAGTGCCTGCTACTGAACTGTTAAGATACTGTACATCGGCTGGAATGATTACCTGTCAGAAACATGCAAAGGTGAGTAAGAACATGGTATATAACTGTATACTCCGAGAGGTCAGAAAGAATATGCATACATGTGTATGGATGGAGAATAAGTAACAGGCTTTATATTTGACTGGAGATGTCAGGAATCATCCGATTGCATGTGTAATTTCTGTGACAAGAACAACTGTTTTGCATAGATTGATTGATTGCACAATAATCTGAAGAAATTTCACAAAAAGATTCATGTGGTTTGCTAAAGAACAGCTGCGGCTTTGATGAGGTGGGTGTACGGGGGTCCAAGTTCACATAAAGTGCCTGTGTACATGGTGACAGTATGCACAAATTACCTTCTGCTGCGCTCTCTGTTGCACCAGAGCAGGATCAGTCTAGTGCTGAACGTGCTCCTCATTCCTGCAAGCATGTCATGGATAAGCAATTTGGAAATCAGAGCTTGCTTTCTTTACGAGTTTATTTAGCTTGTTGGCATCTCCAGTTTTAGTGCCAGTTGAAGCACCTGAGTCTTCAAGTTGCCGGCAGTAGTTCCTTAGTAAAATAATTAAAGCTGTAAATAGATTAAAATAATTGCAAAATCAAGATCTGTTGAAGGGTTGGGTTCACAATTTATTTGGAGAACAAATTCATTTGTTTTGGTTTAGATGGGTCTAGGCGATTGACAAGAAAACAACACCTCATCTGTTTTTCTAGAGTGAGTCTCTTTGTGGGAATTGCAAGTCATTTCTTCTCAATTTCCTGCCAGCTGAAAATAAACTCATTAGCGAAAAAACATCAAACATACAACTCTGTATTCAAATTTGCCAGTTCTACTGTGTCTCCATTCTCAGAGGCTTTCGCTTTGTTGTTTTCCTTGTTCTCCGTTATTGTGCCCGGAAACTATTTGAGTCAGCGGCCAATATTAGGGTGGAACTGTCGGCCGCCTGTTTATTGTGCAAATGTGTCAAATAAATAAAAGTGTGAGGTGCCCATTAAGAACCGTGGACAGCACACTTAGTATCCACTAATTCTGTCCAGTGGTATCTTAAAAATAAAATGGACAGAGTGTTTTGAGAGTCACAAATAGCCCAGTTGCCTGTGGGCATTAGTAGAAGTCGAAACAACTGGAATAGGAGTCACAAGACCGCTATCTGCCAAGTCCTAAAAGCAGACTAGCAACAAGACAGTTTCACAGAGGTGGGGTAGAACTGGGCATTTTAAAATAGCCATGTAAACACTCTCCCTCTGCCTTTGTAATTTTAACCTAGAATGTCGGTGACGACAGTCTCTTGCATGGAGACCACGAATGCCGGAATAAATCTGACATTATGACACCAGACACCTGGCAGGTCTGACGTCGCAAGGGTAAATACTTAGAGTCACTATAAAGCCCCGGGGCCCCCTCAGGACTACAGTTGTTTACCCCTGAGCTCCGGACAGGATCGTAGGGCCGGACAGAGGAAACATTTAAGATCCAATACGCAGGATTTTTACGTCACGCCTTTGGAAGCGAGCCTTCGCGGTCTTTGCACAGTTACATCCCATTTGAGTACAGGAGCTGTCAAAGGCAAGGCGGTACTGAAACAAGCAAGATCTTGATTTAAGCAACAAACCTGTACTTGAACAGGTTACTCATATTCTACTCATATTCTGGAGCACCTGTTTCAATTCATCAAAAACTCATGAGAGGGAGTTACTGGAGGAACAAATAATACGATTTAACCGGTAAGGATTACGAATGCTTATTATACAAGTACACCATTTTTAAACCTTTTAAAGTATTAAATTGTTACTACTTACAACTCTTTTCTGTGATCTTTCACTTGGGCTGAAAATGTTGGATATATAATATTAAGAACCTTGTAGCCTCATTGGTCACACTTTACACTAAAAGTAAAGTAATGTAAAAGTAAATTACTGTATTGACATATGTAAGTACATATACTTGCTCAAGGAATACTAACTAACAATATGTACTTAATATGTAAATAATTTATGGAACTGTAAATTCACTTAGATTTACTACTATTGTGATCAGCTACTTTTACATATAGAGAGTAAGTGTGTATCTATTTTCATTAAAAGGTGAATTTCATTTTTAGTTTTATAACAACATAATTACAGAGGGTATAAATAGCCTTCCATTCTAACATCATATGGTGGCATATTCTGGAAATTTTAAAGAGTTAAACTGGGTGTCATGTTCCTTGACAGAAGAAAATTCCATCCCTAATACCTGCCGTAAATCCAATCTGCGTTACAGAAAAACTTAGTGACGTTACCACAGAAAGGATGCAACTATTCTGAGCTCATCCAAGTGGGTAAAAAGTTCTGCACTTGCTTGGAACTTTGACCTCATCCCTATCCCAAAAGAAGCAGTGTAACCTTGTAGTTAAAGATCTAGGCTGGCTGTAGGTGTAGGTTTTGCAAGGGGTGACCAATTACCTTTTACTATTGTGCCTTTGATCAAGAGAGATCAGTTTACTCCAAGGAGACTGTCCATGTTATAAAACTGACTTTAGAATCCCTGAAGTCCCTTTAGGTAACTTGAGCATGTCTAATGAAGTTGGTGTCTAAAGGACGTGCTGACAATTTTGACAGTTAAGGGCTGGTTTGAAGGACAGGGAATGCATATAGAAATGGGCCAAAGCTTTAAAGCAGGTGTCCAGAGCAAATAGCTGGGATTTTGTTTCCTTCCATTCGTCTCCTTGAATGCAATACAATCACGAAGACTTCCCTTATGTTCACATTCGTAACACCCTTAAACTGTAAAGCAAGCCACGGTAGACAGTAGAATTTTTTTTTTACAGTCACTTAATTTACTTTGAGAAACCAACTACTACCAGATACTCTGATTACTTAAGAGTACTCTAAATAATGAATAGGCTATTTCTCACTGATGAATATCTCTTTTGTCTTCATAGAGGTATTGGTGGACTTGCCAATGTGGTCTCTCCAGTGACCTTTCAGGAATTGCAGTGTAAGATTCTGAGCACAGGCACACATACACAGAATAATGGCTGCATTGGAATTGCACTGTGGGCCGGAGCCTGGGAGTTGTGTGTGGGGTGGAGACAGAGCTGACCTGCTTGACAGTTTTGACTCCGAGATGCAGGAATGGGAAGATCAGCTACAGGACATGCAGAGGAAGATTGAAGAGGTGAGACAAATTTTGACGCCAGTCATTGTGACAGAATCCATATCCATCCAACCATCTCCATATCTAGAGAGAGAGAGAAAGAGATCCTTATTCGAAAATGTAAACAAACTTCAAAAATATAATGCTCTGATAAACCATGCCAAAAGTTCCATTGGCACTGCAATACTGCATGGAGTTGTGATAGTGGGCACAAACTAGAATTGTGATTGGCTGAAAGGATCTTGACCCCCTGTTGCCTAAGTTGGCTGCATCTCTTGGATATAATAATACGTGCTTCGCCCCACAACACCATGACTGTGACAGATGTTAACAAGCTTATTAAACCAAAAAGGTTAGGGGTTACAGGCTACTTACAAACATTCACAAATAGTCTCTCACACCAAAACACAGGAAGTTAATGCATTCCTGCTGAAACAGGCCAAGCAAGCATGTTGTTATTGGTAGATTAATTAACCTTTGAGCATGCACGCCCTCCCTCTCACTGACCCATTCTAAAGAAGAAACCCATGCTGTTTACTTATGCAAATGTTGCGTAACTAGTCTATGCAGTACATTATGCCAGTTGTATTCGCTGACTTGTGGATTTAAAACATTTGCTTTCATGTAGGTGGGCAAAAAAAATCATAATTTATGAATGCTGAGTTTGTCTCTAACATTGTGATTGTATTTCAGTTGTATAATGAGGTCAAAGCACGGAGAGAAGCCAGCGAGAGCAGCACAAACAGCATCACAAACAATAAAAACCTGGACATTACTTTGCTTCCTGTCAACTCTCAGTATAGCCACCAGGCCAATGGTTATCACGAACCTCATGGTCACCCCAACAACAGCCTCCCAATTTGTCAATGCAGTGAAATAAAAGCAGATCCTTCAGTTATGCAAAGCCTTGGGTTTCACCACCCCAGTGAATACTGTAATGGCTCTAACAATTACATGCTTAATTCCCTGAGCAACGGCAGCCATTACCCTGCCAGTTGTCATGCTCTTGAAAGGCAAGATGCCACCGTAGACATACTCAATGGATACCTCCAACAGGGTCCACATTTTAGAAGGAACCCAGGGAATCTTGGAGCTCCAAATAGAGTGAGTACCTCTTTCACTATTGATAAATATCTCCTCAAACTGGACTCTTATACCTCAAGTATTTGTCTTTATACTTTTTCACCTTATCCCTTCATATCTCCCTCTTTTTTTGATTCAGAACCCCAAGGTATATCGAGTTACACACAGTTATCAAGACAGCATGAAGACCAGCCTGGCGACAAACAGGTAAAGCCTTTCCGATCTCAACCTATCAGATTCATTCCTTTTGTCCTGTTGTCCTATTATCGTGCATGTTTCTTGTTGGTTATAGACCAACGCTTAGTGTTTGCCCAGTTCCCTCTTGTGACTACTTGGTTGATTTGTCTTTTCACCTTAGGACTGCCTCGTGTGTGGTTCTGGATGAGATTGAGGAGGCTGAGAACAAAAAGAACAAGAAATCAAGTTGGGATGACTCCCAAGCCCGCCACGTTAGCTGGAAAGACCCGGTTTCATCAAATGACCTTCCCCCTAAAAATTCAGCTTCCAAACTGGCAATCAGACAGAGAGATTCTTCTCCTGTAACCCCTCGTTCCACTTACCATGAGTCATCACAGCAACCTGACAGGAAATGCCTCTTGCTTGACAGGAAATCTGGCAACCCATCAGTGTTGCGTAAGTTTGGTGCCATGCTGCAGGAGAACGAGGGAAAAACCCTGATAGAGGATGGTCTCGTGACCACCGTTGTCTCCGCTGAAACTCCGAGGCAAACCAGCACTCCCATTTGCCAGAGCAAGTTTGATGCCAGGCGGGCATCCTCACGCGCGCACGTCCAGAAATGCCTTGCAGACTGTGATGTACTGGTAACAGATCTGGAGCACAGCCAGGAGTCTTGGGCAGCTGGTCCTTCTAGACCCCTCCTCAATGGAGACAGAGACAGTGGGAGGGGTGGTTGTGTTCTTGAACAGCATGGCTTGGCCTGTAACTTAAGCCAGTCACAGCCTCACCTTAATTCGGGGTATCACAAGGTGGCTTCAATGTCTAAAGCCCACAAAGCGGGCTTCCAGACTAAGGACCTATTCTCTGACTGCCAGATGGTAGAAAGGATTCTGGGAGTAGGATCTCAAAACTTCAATAAGGTACACAGAAGACTTGGTGTCGATATGATGAGACTGGGAAATGACAACCTGGAGCAACTTCTGGAAATGATGGAAATAGAGAACAACAGAAGTCAGAGGGCCACATTCACCCAGCAACTGGACAACAAGCAGGTGAAGAGGGTACAGATATGATCAGCACACACACTAAATTTCAATGCAGTATTTATATTTTGTCTGAGTCATGGTGCACATGCTCTCGTCCAGTGTTCCTCATTCCTGATTCTGGAAAGCCACTTTCATGAAGAGTATATTCCCAAGTGTGCTCTAAAACATTTGGTTTTCAGGTAAACACAAAGACCTTGATTAGTTAATTTAAGCACATTTAATTAAAATTGGATATAAATTCTACAGGAAAGTGGTTCTCCAGGACCAAGAATGTTGCTTTTGATGCAAAGGAGCTGTGGTGATCCTGATCCCATTCTCCAATCTTTCCATTCCGCTACTTTGCTTTCTGTTTCTGCTTATCTGTCAAATAAAGTCATAACATCTTGGTACATAAAATACAAGTAGATTCACCCAAGTATTGATCATTTATCCAGAAAGACACTTACATTAAAACATTTTCCTCTCCAGGTCAACCGTGAGTCATCTCTTGCGCCCAGCAGTAGCCATTTTTCTCGTCCTGCTCGACCAGCCAATCAACGCCGTCCATCCAGATGGGTTAAGCATACTCACCCAAGCAAAATCGCCCACACATCCGGCCCAACAAGCCCTGGCCTGAATGCCAAACAATTACTGAATTCATATTCCCGGCACACAGAAACTGTCATCATGTGACCAGGATACAACAAGCTTTAAAGGACATTTTCACTCAATGGCATAAACTAAACTTTGACCTTTTGTAGAACACAATCTACTTTTTTTGTATATATAACCAACACCACCACATGAAAGTACCTTATTGCAGCCCACTAGAATGGCCTGTGGTATTTTCCTTAAATAACTTCAAAAGGTTACTGCTTTCATTTAACTTTGCGCTGTTTGAAGTGCTTTGGAAAGAAACTCCAGTGGACATTCTCTAACCTGGTGAACTTCTGTGCCTATGAACCCTTCATTGCCTTTTCTCTTCATTTTTTTCTGTCATTCTCATTAAATTTTCTATTCTTTTATTCTGTTTTCTATTTTCCAGAGTGCTTTGTGTACAGTGCAGTTCTTGCGGTGCCATGTAGGAAATTTTTGTAAGCATATAAGCATGTTTGCAACAGGCATAACATGTATTTAAACATACATGGCAACGAGTTATTGAGCCTCATCTATTATGCATTAACTGTAAAGGCGTGTGCAAATGTTTTGATGTTCTGTCATAAAGTCCATTTCAGTATTGCATTAGTGCTTCATAATATTGACATGATAACGGGCTCATAATGTTTTTTTTTTTTATAAAGCCTTATTTGACTGCACCTGACGTGGGCTGTAACTACTCAGTGTATGGTAACATGTCTGCATTCTCCAGCCTTGTAAAAAAATAAAATAAGCCAAATGAAGTGAATTATTCTTTAAGTTCAACATCTATGAAAAGTACATTATATCTTTTGACAATAACATAATGAAGAAATGCTTTTGGAATGTTTAATTATTATTGTGATATGACCCTTACAAAAATTTGATGCTTTTTGTGTTTTTTTTCTTTCTCTAGATAATAAATGCAAGTGCTTTGACAAGTTAGTGAAACTCTTGAACTCTAGACTCCATATGCTTTATTTTTATTTTGTGGTGATTGCTAATGTTAGCACTAATATTCTTTTTCTGCTCACTGTGCTATTATTTTTCTTTGCAATCTGACAAGCTCATTTTCACCTGACGGACTACAAATCAGACAACAAGCCGATAGGCTTATGGAGCAACCAGAGTCATCTAGGGACTAGATAGTCATAAAGACTTGGGAGTGGGTTCTTTTGACTTGGAACGGTAAGCAACCAAATGTGTTAACCTATGTGTTAACAACCTTTTTAACCACATAGCAACAACTTAGCGACCATGTATAATATCCTACTACCATATCAGCAACTTCTCCAAGGTCATGCACCACTCAAATGTTCTTCAGAAATGTAAAAATCTAGTATAGTTTCCTGAAAATGTTACAAGAGTGGGGTAATCATCTGGCATTTTACATTTTAAAAAAAAAAAAAAAAAAAAAAAAGCAAAAGTAGAAGATATTTCATGCCAACATAGTAAAAAGGCCTCTCTTTAATTAGCTCCTTGTTAAGCAGTATTAACAGTATTAACATTGCGCTTGCCCTGTTACTAAAAACTATCAGGAAGCATCCTATTCCTCATTCAGAGTCCTAATGTAACCTGCTCTTACCATGCCTTACTATCTCTCTCAGTCCTGCTCTCGCAGTTACTCGACCCGCTGCTGAAATGTTGCACCTGTGCCTGAAATAGGAAGCGTGATGTTGTTTTGGTGCCAGAAATCTTAGACGTGTCAGTGGAGCGCTGATGGGGGCATGTGATGTCCAGGGAGCATCTCTCTCTGTCTCACTCTGAATCTGTAAATTAGTAATAAAGTCTTTCTTGCTCCATAACACCTAAGTGAAAGCACGGAACAGCATCTTAATGAGGTCTTTAGATATAGATGTTCACAACTTTCATGCGAGGTCTTCATAGCAGGCCATATGGATTTATTATTATTGGGGTAACCTGGGGTTTAATGCCTACAGTGAGAGCTCATTGCTCACTTGTGGGGTTCGAACCAGCATCCTTCTGGTTACCAGCCCTGAGCCTTAACCACTTAACCACCACCCTAGTGTCCTTTAAAACCTGGGGTTTGTGTGAGTGGTGATTGTGGGAGCTAGGCAGATACTTGCAGACCAAAGACCCAAGTCTTTATGATATTCTGGGGCAAGCTGTGTACTAAAGTAATAGCGATGCCTTAGCATTGATGACTCTAAAGAAATGATAAAGTCAAAGGGTTAAATGGGCAGCTGGGCATTCTCCATGACGTCACAAAGACGTCTCTGTGGAATTGCTGAATTACCGAAGCCTAATCCTGGATAGCAAAACACCGACAACTTGGCTATATAAAGCTCTCAAAGTGAACGCTGATCTCAGATCATCTCAGACGGTGTCACCTGCTGTTTGTAGAAGTGCATGGGTAACCGCTTGAATGTCTAAGAGTTGCCCAGTAACACACCTGTGATGTCAGAAAGGAAAGACAACCAGTAAGGAGCCCTTCAGATGTCTTACCATGCGGTTCCTGCTGCAGCACATTACATAACAGCAAGAGAGGAATTATAATTTCATAAGTTAATAATGATTAGATACTACAGAGGCCCAAAACATAATCTGCCCAAGTTAGCAAACTCAAATGCTTCTAGCTATGCAAATTTGATTTCACAGTTAGTTGCATCCTGAAACACAATTCATAGTACATGTTGCATTCTCACACATCTGCATTTACTGTGCATGCTTGCATGTATACTGGTGGTCTTGAGGCAATTCAAACAAGTCAAATCAACCTAGATGCTGCTTTAAGAGTCCAAAACTGGACATGCTACAAAGGTATTTCCTGGTAAGCAAAATGATTCAACCACATAGAGCTGCAATATATTTTTACTGCAAAAAAAAAAAAAAAAAAAAGAAACACAAATGCAGGCCTCTTGGGATCTGTGTTTGGATAATAACTGAGTTTGTGATTATTACCCGTATATTTACTGTAGTCATTCAGTCCAAGTATAATGACTTATGTAAGTCTGCAAACATTAAGACAGTAATGCACTCTACAAAAATATGCAGATTCATGCAGAAGTGAATGGAAAGATGCTCCCAGGCTATGCTATGAATATGTTGTTACATATAGTAATATACTCTCTCAGCAAACTGTTGATTCACCATGACAAAATTTGAACTGAAAAAGAAAATTGACAATAGAAGATGGTTTATGCTATTGCACACTATTAGATGTGCTAGCTATGAGAATGCAACAAGTTCTTGTAATACAGGAATTGTGTCCTGCTAGAAGTGTTGGCGTTCAAGTTTGTGTTAAACACCCTTGAAAGTCATTAGCATTAGAATCAAGACTGTTCGTACCACATCTTAGCAAAAAACTCTTAAGCAACACACATAAAAGCAAGCTAAATATCACATTACCCAGTAATTAAAGCCATTTTCCTTTGCCCACAAAATTAATAATTTGGTCCAGAGCTAAATATTATGTGAAAGAGCTCTATTACATATTAAACCCCAAGACTGAATGTCAAGAGCGCACAGTAGAGCCCCAAAAACACCCTGAGTCAATCATTTCCAGATCTATGCCTCAGATTACTGACCTGACACTTTTACTGCGGTGATGTCATCAGTAAACTCTGATCAGTCCTGCGTAGAGGAAAATCTCTTGAGATCATTAAGGAAAAAAATACCTGGAAAAATGCAGTCATGTGTATTATTACAACTAGTTAAACAATTATAGTTCAAATAAATACTACTTGGTTTAACTGTTATATAATGCAGTGACATTCATGCATTTCAAAGTATGGCTTTAGTGTCAAAATATTTGTTGAAGCCACTGTAGACAAACACCTACGCAAGAAAAAAAAAAAAAAGCTGCATCAAACGCAGTGAAATTTAGTATGCATAAATTCTGTAGGCATTGAACATGTAGTATATCTAAGAATAGAAATAATGCTCTGAGATGAGATCATAATATTATACATTATATCAGCAGAGAAACTGATCTGAGATCTGCTGGTTGCAATTCCCAATCCCAAAACACATGATAGCCACAGTTGCTGGCAAATGCCAATTAGAGCCACAAGCCTCCAGAGGGTCATTAATTGCTAGAATGGCTGATAATAACATGTCAAGAGCTTTATGGGTGTGGGCTAAACGACAGAATGAAGTGAAGTGCAGGCTGGGCATAGCATGACTGTGGCATGGGCACGTGTGTACCTCACGATGATAGCCTGTCCCTTCTGACCTGCAGTTTAAGGTCACACACATATGCTCACACACACACAGCAGGCATACATCCCTCCTCAGTACTGAAATAGACATCCAATAAAACAGAGAGACACAACAGAGTGAAACAGAAAGTGTGTCTGTATGATAGAGATAAAATGATGGAAATTATTATTATTATTATTATTAAATATGATCATCATTATAAAAATAAATAGTAAAATGCAAGAAAATTAAAACATTAAAATAAAAATAAAGTGTTAGATCTTATAATGTACTACAAAAGCATTAATTAATCAACACAATCTCATGCCAATTTGAGACTATTTTTTTTTTGGCGAACTGTTGGCTAATTTGTATGAAAGATAATTTTTACAGAATGGGAATGTTTACCAAGAAGTCATTATTTTTTTTACTGTGATCATAAGATTTCAATTGTATTCCAAATAAATTTGACTTTTGACCTTATTTAAAAAAAAAGTTAATTACCACTGAAGTTTCATTTGATTTCTTAATTTACATTCCTGGTCTTATTTAAATGATTATGAAAAAATATATATATTATAAAAAGTAACATTTAAGTAAATAAAAATTATTAAAAAAAAAATAAAAACATTAAAGGAACACTCCACTATCTGTAGTTACATTGTGTACTAAGACCGACGGAAAATGAAAAGCGATTTTCTAGGCCGATATGGCTAGGAACTATACTCTCATTCCGGTGTAATAATCACGACACTTTGCTGCCGTACCATGGGTGCAGCAGGCGCAATGAAATTACTCAGCGCCTGAAAATAGGCTAACTTCCGTCAACATAACCAACGTGACCACCTGCTTGCACAGGGAGCGTGCTGGGGACTATTTTCAGGTGCTGCGTAATATCATTGCGCCTGCTGCACCCGGAATGAGAGTATAGTTCCTAGCCATATCGGCCTAGAAAATCGCAACTTTTCATTTTCTGTCGGTCTTAGTACACGATGTAACTACAGAGGAGTCAAGTTTTAAATAGGAAAAATATAGAAACTCTTTGGTCTTTTTTGAGCGAGATGCTAACGGTCTAATCAGATTCAATGATCTATGCTAAGCTACAGCTAAAAGTGCTACTGCCAGACCCGGAGATCGGCTGAATGGATTTGAAAACGGTAAAAATCAACTGTTTAACTCTAGGGGAGTTGGAAAATGAGCCTATTTTCAAAAATAGTGGAGTGTTCCTTTAAAAATTATTAATGTATTTAAAAAGTGTTAATTAACCAACACAATCCCATGGCAATACACAACATTTTGCTAAATATGTGGCTTATTCGTATAATCTTTCATATGATTACACAGACAGTTATGTTTAGGTTCAGAAAATTACAAATATTCATTAGCACCTGGGTAATAATTAACATTAATTATTAAAAATATTAAAACAAATTAACAATAAACAGTAGTATATTTTGTATAAATTTACTTTTACATTAATAGTACATTTATACTATTATATTAATTGTGTTTTTAGTATAATAGTATAATGTAACATTAACCTAGATTCATCAATGTAGGAATACGGTCGCCGTGATTTTGCCAAGTAAGATATGTTCCTGGATCAACATTTTTGTTGATCCTGGATCAACATTACTGTCCAAAAATATAGACCTAACCCAATCCCTTCCCCTAAACCTAACCCTACCCATAATTTATTCCTAAAAGCAGAGGGAAATTATAGGTGAATAACAAGGGTGTTGAAGCATCCAACCCTGATTGTAAGCCTAAAACGGACATTTCTTGAAAACTTATCCCTCAATTCTGATTGGTTGGTTGGAATGTTGATCCAGGAACATGTTGTACTTGGTGAAATCACGTTCACCGTAGGAATACATATTGTTGATCATTATTTGTTTGTGATACCTAATGCATTAACAATAAATAAGTTCAAATGTGCTGTTCTTGGCTTGTAGAAAGACAAATTACATAAAATCATTATATGGACAGTAGCAATTATCACCCATTTAATTGTAAGAGTCAGAGAGTTGGTGGAAAAAGATCAAGTGACGACGCTGATTATGACTTGCGAAGACAAGCATCATGGACACCTCACGACCTTTGAGACTTCCACGCACTTAGGATAAGTGTTGATATTGACAACTGCTTGGGACTGTGATACCAGGTCTTGAGGGATCATGGGAATATCTGTCTAGAGCAAACTAGATTAGACTTAAACATTAACGGCCTGCTGTCCTTGCATCTAATAGAAATAGTTTGTATTTGACTGACAGCTGTGAATAGACGGTCCAAATTGAGACCTCCACATGACGTCTGTGGGACACAAGATGACAGGTCAGAATGGGAGAGTTTGGGAGACTAACGAGAGAAGGACAGTTAGCTCGGCCAATTGTGCATGATTTAGGAAATTAATCTACACTTCGCAGGTCATTATCTCCATTACTATCTGAAAATTATCTGCTTGTTCCTTGCATTTTGAGCCAAACTAGAACCAAGAGATCTAGGATCAGACCATTTTCACATCCACACTTGAGTCCCACGTTCACAATGACATTTGAAGCGGTTCATGATCATTACATATCAATAAGGATCTAAAATTGAATAAAGTTGGGTTCAGAACAAGGTTTATTGCATGTTGCATGTAGGATGTTACCACAGAAAATAACCAATTTCACACGTGAAACCTGTTAAATTGCAGTTAAACTGGGGCCATTTCAGACAAAGCACCATTCTGTTATTGACACACTTAGTGGTTTTCCATCTTTTATGCATATCACTGCAACCATTTACGCATCAGTACACTGTCACTGGGGCAGTACCTTTTCAAAAGGTACACTTAGGTACTAATATGTACCTTCAAGGTACCAATATGGACTGTTTAGGTACAAAGGTGTGCCTTTTGAAAAGGTATTGCCCCAGTGACAGCTTTTATACCTTTCTTTCTGAGTGCGCACCAAATTCTGGGTAAAACTCCTCATTTGCCTTTGATCCTGTTTATAACTCATTCCTGAAGGAGGCTAAATGGAAGCTTTCAGTCAATGGAAAGCAGCTTATTAGTCAACGTCTGTCAAATTATAAAAAAACAGTTGTTTTAAATTGTAATAATTTTTTCACAATATTACTGTTTCATTGTATTTTTGATCAAATAAATGCAGCCTTGGTAATCAAAAGAGACTTTCAAAAACATCAAATATATATGCTCTTTATATAAACTGTGGGATGGTCTGAAATGAGCTTCACGTTTCACAATAAAAACAGGCATGTGAACTCAGCTTTAGAAGGTAAACATGGGTAGCATGGCATTGCACATGAATAAAAACACACAGCTCATCCTTGAATGTTAAGAGAGACAGCTGCCAGTACAAAAAAAAAAATCCTGTCGGCCTCTAATAACAGGCGTTTTAGACACTTCTATTTAGTGCTACACCGCAGACAGGTTAAAAGAGGTTGCTGATTGCATGGTCATATCCAAAGGACTGTCCTCACATCAGATATAGCTCAGTCCTGTGTACAATACAGACCTGATCCTGATGGTCATCCGTGCTGACAACTGGTTTATTAGCACGACAGCCTCTGATAGGTTTAGACTGTCAGCTGTTGCTATGGCGATTCAGATTAAGCATATGTCACATTTTATGTGCAAGTGATTTTGGGGAGAATGTTATTAATTTGTTGTTCTAAACCGGTAATAATTTCTTTCTTCTTCTGAACACAAAATAAGATATTTTGAAGAATGTGGGTGACCAAACACTTTATGGTCTCCATTGTCTTCCATAGTAATGTGGACTATGGTAGTAATAGTTTGGTTACCCACATTCTTCAAAATATCTTCTTTTGTGTTCAAGAGAAGAAAGAAACTCATAGAGGTTTGGAACAATTTGAGGGTGAGTAAATAATGACATCATTTTTATTTTTAGGTGGATTATCCCTTTACAGTAGATACAGAAGTTATGAAACCGTTTACACTAGCACTAAACATCACAAGATATTAAATATAAGACTAAAGCTCTATTGAGCATAAAAGCATGCATGACCCGTTTATCTGGCGCCTGAGCACATGTAAAGAGACAGTGAAGAATAAAGCTACTCAAGAGGGTGAGAAAATCACACTCTCGGACACTCTGAGACTTGGGAATGTGAACTCTGCTGCTGCTGTCAGAGAGAAAATTATCACCTGATCTCCATACTGTCCCTCAGACCAGAGTAATATCAGCACAGGCGACCAGAACCTCCTTACAGTAGCAATCTGTCTCATATTTATAATTTGGTTAAATAGTAAAATTCTACCTATAAGTTAATGCAAAAAAAAAAAAAAGTTAGAGGTTTATATGGAGAACAATAATCAGAAAAACCACCCTGACACTACAACATTAAAACATAAACGCATTCAATAAGCTGACAACAGGATGGGATCTACAATTCAAGGTTATGACCAAAATCCTATAATCCCAACGAAAAGCATAAATCAACTTTTGCTTGAACTACTTATGACATTTCCTTGACCAAAAAAACAAAACAAAACAGGAAACACATGGCTCTATGACAAAAATGAGCCTGACACAACAACACTCAACTAAATAATCAAGTTTAGGGAGGAATAACTTGTTTGTCCAACCAATGGCATTCAGGAAAACTGTTGGGGAAACCCGTTTGCAAACAGTGATTATTATTCTGTTTGGTGATGCTACACGCTTTAAGGTGAAAAAGCTTAAGGGATCTAAACACCAGAGAAAACTCTGTCAGAAGTGTTTGATAGCTAGGAAAGATGTGTTTTTTCAAGTTGGAATACAGCAATTTACAGCCAATAAAATCAACACATTCACAGCATTTCCTGAAGCAGCATACTCTAGTGCACCTTACTGCATAAAAACTTGTTTATGAAGTTTACTTCAGATAAATATCAAGCAGATCTACATTTATGGTTAATTCAATTCAGTTTTATTTATACAGCACTAAATCAACAAATATTATTTCCCAGCACTGTTAATACCTAACTCAAAACACAACATTGCAACTGTTAATATATATATATATATATATATATATACACACATAGATAAATTTTTTTGAAGTTGAAAATAAAACAAACATTATTAGATTGTTTTACAAGAACATACTATTTCAGTTTTATGTTGCATTCAGTGTGTTGCCGTTTCTTGTAATTATTTGTGAAAATTACTAGCAATTCCTAAGTGAAAATAACTAGCTTTTTTCAAGTAAATCCTATTCCAAGTTTTCAGTGTACACTAAACAAAAAAATTGGTGGTGAAACAATTTATTTACTCAGAACTTGCTGGTAAATTTCACAAATAATTACAAAGAAATGGCAAGTAAATTGACTTAACATTTTTTAAGACAAAAGACTGAAATAGTATTTTATTGTAAAGCATACTCCAAATATCTGTTTTATTTACAACTTTGAATTATCTTTTTATAGAATGTATAGACAGCCTTGTACCCTGGATATCGTGCCTTTAAAGCCGTTGACTGGTTAAAAAGCAGACTGTGATCTGATCTGGGGGAATGACCCATGCATACTTGCCGGCGCCGTGACCAGAGCACAGCAGAAAATGAGCTGAGATGTCATCAGCACAGTGAGGTGTCATATGAAAGTTATTAATGATTACACAGACATTACTGGATGAGATAATCTCAGACAGAGCCAACATGTTCGCTACATACCGTCAGCCAGAGACAAATACACACCCACATCCACACACACAATAAATACATTTTCAATCCCCAAAGTAAGCCCATAAAGGCCCAAAGCACATCCTGAAATATCAGGCTGCCAAGTTTGGTTGAAGCTATGAAGGTGAACAGCGTCTATACAAAGTCCTATTGCTATTCAAGGAGCGATGCTACTGTAGATCACCCCCAACCCCCCGTAGTGGTGGGATAGAGATGCAATGATGGATGTCTGTCTGGCGGACAAGAGGAAGGGTGTGCCATTTGGGTCACTGCAGACAGTTTAACGAGTTTACTGGAGTTTACTGGAGTGCCGCAGGGGTCTGTCCTGGGAGACGCCTAGGTTCATGCATCTTGGACTCCACTATGTCTGAAGACTAGAACAGAATCTTTGCCGCAATATGAGACTGTCGTGGCTATATTCTCTGTACTATATTTCTCACAATCACACTTATCCATACTGTACAGTCTTGCAAATGATATCCTATTGCATCAGTTACACAAATTAGTTTGTGAACTAGTTTGAAGAACCAATGAAATACAAATTGGACTTTTCTGGCCTGAAACTTGTGATCCTGAAACTTATCTCACAATGTACAAACCAATGTATGGTGAAAGTTAAAGGATGCAGACATCAACATAACTGTAAACATTATGTAACTGAACTTATAGGAATTGTTCACCCAAAATTACAATTTTCTTAAAATTAACTCACACTCAGGTCATCCAAGATGCAGATAAGTTTGTTTCCTCACTGGAACAGATTTAGAGAAATTTAAGCATCACTTGCTCACCAACGGATCCTCTGCAGTGAATGGGTGCTGTCAAAATGAGTCCAATCATCTCACAAAAAAACATCACAATAATCCACAGTGTCAATGGACTATTTCACTGGAGGGAGTGTTATTATGGATTATGTACTGGTATTTTACAAATCCTAAATTTCTCCAATCTGTTCTGATGAAAAAACAAACTACATCTTGGATGGCCGGAGGGTAAGTACATTTTCATTTTTAAGTTAACTATTCCTTTAACAATTAAATTTAAGATGCTGACTTTGTGAAAGGAACTTATGCAATTTCTTCTTAAAGTAATTTTTTTTTTTCACATACAGCATCAGTAAGTTTATATTACATCTTAAGATACAGTATTGCAATGATAATAACACTTGAGTCTAAAGTCTTTGTGTAAATCTTACCCAGTACAGATTGTAGATTGCCACCAAATAGTTCATCATCTGCCTGCATATTGCACACAAAAACAGCAAGAGCTTTCTTATTTTCATTTTTAAGTTAACTATTCCTTTAACAATTAAATTTAAGATGCTGACTTTGTGAAAGGAACTTATGCAATTTCTTCTTAAAGTAAGATTTTTTTTTTCACATACAGCATCAGTAAGTTTATATTACATCTTAAGATACAGTATTGCAATGATAATAAAACTTGAGTCTAAAGTCTTTGTGTAAATCTTACCCAGTACAGATTGTAGACTGCCACCAAATAGTTTCAGCATCATCTGCATATTGCACACAAAAACAGCAAGAGCTTTCTTAAAAATCTCAAATCCAATCAGCTGGCTTTACAGTTTCTGGAAGTCAGCGTGCACAAGATTTTAATCGGTTCACTGCAAAAAATAATCAAAAGTCTGTGAGAACCTTTCAGGAAGAACTATTCCTATAAGAACTGTAGATATTTTAATAGCGTCTCTAAACCATATTATAAAAACTTATTCAGAAGGTGAGTTTCACATCTGCAAATCAGTTCTTTCAACTGTATGTTGATGAAAGTCCTGACAATCTTGCTGCTGATTTCTAAAAACTGAGCGTTGGTGGCCAATTCTAGTTTTAGCATGTTTAGACCATACATAATACTAGTAGGTGGAAAAATACAAAATAATGAACATTCTTTAAGGTAAAGTAAACCTTCTTAAATTGAGAAATATACATCAGGACAGTTTGATCTCAGACAGGTAACAGACAACACTTTATTTCTCAGATAAACCTGGTAACAAAACAACACAGTTAAAACAAAAATACAGCAAAAAGAAGTTATTCTTGATTTTAATTTTCATTTTGTTTTGTTGACAACAAAGAACCTGAACAGATGGAGATGAGAATTAGCAGGATTGAAAATAACATTAAAATTTCAAAAAACGTCAAATCGGACACCTATGCTTGAAAACCCCTCACTCACTCGGTGTGCTGCAGTCTGAGGACTACTTTACAACTACAAATTACAATATCTGATGAAACTCGCCTTTCCCAGAGTTCAAAGCGCCGTAGTCCAGGGCTCCATCCTCGCTCACAGCAACACATGCAAATCCACGAAACAGATAAAGCACACCAAGATGAGACAGAAGAATAAAAGACAAGTTGCTTAAAACAAACGCAAATGCACACACACACCGTTAAAGTGTTTTAAACCTCACGCCATGAAACACTAGAAGTAGTAAATGTAAGATGACTAAAGGTTTTCTAATGACTAGAGCGTGCTAAAGAGGAATCCTTGGCAAAACTACAATAAATTATTTTCTCGTTAGGTTTTGTATTTGAAATTATGCTGGTTTTGCATCTAATGTTTGTCATTTCACCCAAAAAAAAAAAAAAACTGACGCTTTCTTGTTGAAGATCTAGAAGGCTCTGTACCAGGTGGTGATTTACAAAATGTTTTACATTTCCATGAAAATACTGTTCGCAAAATATAGTCAGGCATTTTGATCTACAGCATAATTGTGATATTCAAAACAATAAAACTAGTAAAGACACAATATATATGGACTTCCTACCAAGAGATGCAATTTTATTTTAGCAATTGTTTTTTGATGGCATTGCAGACGCCTTAGGGTAAAAGTTGATATGGCATATTTTTACGAAAAGATTTTAACTTCATTACTGTATGACTCCATAACCACTGGATAATGGTGTTGAGCCATGCTAGATGTAATTAAATCTCAGGACAGGAAAACAGGAATCTCAAGAACATGTTTGGGTCGAATTTCACCTCAAAATCAAAATAATTTTTTTTTTTTTTTTTTAATACATGATGAAATGAAGCCTGTATTGTAGATCATTAAGATTTCTTTGCATTGTGCACAATTAAGCAAATGTCCCCACCTAAATTCTCATTAATGCAATATAATAAATAAAATTTTTACACAAATCTCAGTATCACAGTAATAAGAAACAAGTGAAAATCAGCATTGAGATTAATAACTAATAAAACAAATGCATTAGAGTAATGAGAATTTAGGATGAAATGTGCTAATTTGTTATAAAAACACAAAAATCTCAATGGTCATATAAGGTTAAAAATAGGCTTGTGCAAATTTATATTTTATACTCTTTCTTTTAATTTCAGGGTTAAAAGTTGTTTTTTTATTGTGAACTTTTATTTTCTATTACAAGAATGCAAATGAAAGTGTAATGGCTGGACCAATTTACAGTATTCTAGGCATCATAAAAGCAAGTTTATTGTAGTTTTGCCTGTAATTTCCATTAAAGAGTACAGCCCTGGTACAGTCCTCTAAGACTGAAAGAGACAAGCACTATTCTTACACTAAAACCATCCGTCCCTAGCCTCCAACCTTATTTAAGACCGTGTTTCAATGATTTGAAAGGTTTATTCTTTAATTTTTTGCATTTCAGAGATTGGTTAGAAATACCCAGCGGTTGTGGGAGTTGGGTAGGAGTTCTGTAGTTGTGCTGCGGTCAGACCTTTGTAACGGTGCACTGACCGTCGGGGGACCCCGAGCGATCGCCGCTATGCGCAGGGCCACCACCAGGGGACGGTCTGTCCAACTGATGCAGTCTATGCCTACCCTGGGAGCCTTCTGTGTGCTCATCTTCACCTTCGTCCCCAGCCTGCTCATCTTCATCCTCGCTCGTGCCAGACTCTGATTCGTACCCCGATGGGTCCGGAGCGGCCGAATCGTCTTCGTCGTCTGCATCTTCCTCTTCCGGTTCTTGCTCAGCGGGGTTCATATTGAGTTGGGAGAGAGCCTGTACAAGCTGAATATCACTGGAGGAAGCAGGGCTGGTCAGGTGACCACCCAAGACAGTTGGCGGCCTTACGGGAGCAGAAGCAAAGATGCCTTGAGGACGTCCTCCGCTGACTCCAGTGTCCGCTCCATCTGCTGAACTCTCTCGCTCCGCTGTGGCACCATCAATGCTTCCGCTTAAATCCGCAACTGCGGGTGCTGCAGGAGCTGTTCCCGCTGCAGGACTGGGATTGGGATCTGGATCGAGTCTTAATCCGGCCACACCTTTCTTAGGGATATCCACCACATCCCTCTTCATCCTCCGCCTGCGGCCGTGTTCATTCCTCCTGTACTGCACCATGTTCTCCAAGTCGGCCACGTACAGGAAGCCGGCGATCAGCATCTCGGCGCTCTTCTTGCCCTTGTTGAAGGCGTCCTCTAGCTCTCGGCTAGTCCGCTCGTCGTACTGCCACCATCCGTTACGCCCCTCGTAGTACCACGCGTGGCCACCAGTCCCCGTACCACGTCCGCCTGTCGCCGAAGCCTTCAGCTCTTCAGGCGAGAGCAAAGTGGGACGCTCCAGGAAGTCCTCGGGCACCTCCCCTCTACAGAGGGCGCAGCGTTTGCTGTGCCAGGAAGCTCCTTTTACGCATAGGAAGCAGAAAATATGTAGGCATGGCAGGCGTACGGGATGGACGCAGCTCTGCAGGCAGATTGCACACTCAGGAATGGGCAGCGAAGGAGACGAAGGGGATGGACTTCCCTCCGTCACAGACTCCCCACTCACCTTCTTGCCTGAAGTCAGGGAGTCCATGGAAAGATTAACCTCGCCGCAACTAGCCATGCTGTGAAGAAAATGAAACTACAATTATTTCACAGGAGAAAATGCATGGAAAAACAAGTTTGGAGAAATGTGCTGCCTACACAAGCTAACGTCAGCAGTACATAAGCAGATGTAACAAATGGGGCACTGTTTACCAAACTATGTTGCCCATGTCCATGGAAAGATTAACCTCGCCGCAACTAGCCATGCTGTGAAGAAAATGAAACTACAATTATTTCACAGGAGAAAATGCATGGAAAAACAAGTTTGGAGAAATGTGCTGCCTACACAAGCTAACGTCAGCAGTACATAAGCAGATGTAACAAACGGGGCACTGTTTACCAAACTATGTTGCCCAAGTCGACAAAAGTCACGAGTAAACAGCGCTTGCTTGAGTTCTTTGTTCATTGTTGCTCTGTATGATTAAAGCTCTTGCATTTCCAGTCTCTCATCTGACAAGTATTACTCCACTTTAACAAGAAAGAGTGCCATTCATGTATTACAGTGTTTCTCAACCTTGGTCCTGGGCGCCCCCCAACACTGCACATTTTGTATGTCTCCCTTATCTGACACACCCATTTCAGGTCCTGGAGTTTCTTTTAATGAGCTAATGAGTTGAATCAGGTG
>NW_015639773.1:669278-674228 GCF_001515625.1 Sinocyclocheilus rhinocerous | reverse complement strand
CATTTCAGGTCCTGGAGTTTCTTTGAATGAGCTAATGAGTTGAATCAGGTGTGTTTGATTAGGGAGACACACAAAATGTGCAGTTCTGGGGGGCGCCCAGGACCAGGGTTGAGAAACACTGATGTATTATCTGTCAATATAAAACCAAAGCCTTGTGTAACACATAAAACAAAAAGAGCTGTTAATATTTGAAAGCACATTCAAAGTGAGACCAGAAGCACAACGAATGAGAGGAATATGTTGTCTACAATTAAAATCTTTGTTTACCATCACATATCTATAAAACTGACTCCTACATAACTATCTGGCTTGATAGGACAGCCTGTGCATATTCATAATGGCAACCGGCCCAAATCAGACGCAGAAATTATCTAAATATACCATGACCCAAATCCTTTACAGCCTAACCATTTACGGGACATTTTATGATGTTGGTACAGAATATACTAGAATATCAGACGTTACTACTATGTTATGTTAGTTTAGGTTAAACATAGACAAAATAATAAATAACACATAACAATAATAAAATATAATATTTCTTTGCAAACATTTATAGGAATACCAGCCATAAAGGATCAGTTAGCCTATATTTGTTAACAAAAGTTAACCTAAAACGTCTGACTGGTTCAGTTGGAACCATCATATAATTACAATAATAGTTTTAAATAATACAATTAAACATTAATATTTAACAATTTACATTTAAAATACATACTTAAATAAATTTTTTATGAATTTTAAATGTATTTACAAAAAGAAATAATACAGATTGAAAAAAAGTGATATTTGTAAAATAATTTGTATAAATTTATACAAATATTTAAATATTAGCCATAAAGAATGTTACATGTGCATATTTAACAAACATTACACTAAAATGTTTTTTAAAATGTTTAAACCAACAAAATAATAAAATTAAATCATTTTAAATAATTAAATTAAATAATTAAAATGTTACATCAACAAAAGCAAAAAGGGTCAGAAAGACTGAAAATCGAATTATTTTTTTATTAAACAATATATTAAACTATATTCTACTAATAAATTTACATATTTAGATTAAATAAACTTTGTTACATTCAGCAGCTAAACTGGTGTGTTTTATATTGCATTACAGGCCCAAATTCCTCAACAACTCAAACAACAATTACAAAAATCTACCTATTTACACTTGTAGGCATCATATTAATAAATTATCTAACTACACACACTTAATGAATGGGATTTTTGAGGCTTTGTATGTGCTGATGTTGAGATCAGATCATTGATCGATCAGATTGAGGCCTGTAGACAGGGCAACACCCCTGACCAAAACACAGCAAGAACAGCCTTATTTCACATTAAAACGCAGTGCCTAAACCCTTTCAAATGATCGAATTATAAACGACAAACGTGAAACGACATATTAACACCATCAGTTGGATTTCTTGAATAAATATTTATATTTTTGGTGATTTTGCTGCGTCTTGCCTGAATGTCTTTCAGTTCACTCACCTGACAAAATAGCCGATACTTCGCCTCTTTCTTTCAGCGACGATCAGATTTGGCTCATCTGCTAGTCACCGGATGATCACTCATTGTTCGTTTATTGACTCAAATTGATCGGAAACGTTAGAATTTGCTCGACACAGATGAACACAATAATGTTTTCACGGCTCCTCAGTGATGATAATAAGACCGCTGATGTGTGTTCATGCGCATCCGCTCTGCGCAAAACTTGCGCAGAACCTTAAAACAGTACGAGTCAGATACAATGAGATACACTGGTCGTGTTTAGTGCTCAAGTTGCTGACAACCATTATCTTAATATCAACGTTTACGGGTTCACATCATCTTGAGACCCAACATGCAAGTTTTGTAAGTATCGAGTATTTTCACATCATTATAGTGTTCGGTGCATAAGAAAAATACTACAATTTTTTAATTAACTAAAAAAAAAAAAAGCCTGGCCAACCATGGTTCATCAACTCAAACAAGAGTCAGAAATCGCCCTATTTGTGCTTTTCTATATAAGTAAAAATGAATTTACTCTTAGTAGATGAGTTTTTTTAATCTTTGTACGGGTTTTGTAGATTATTAATTGAGGCCTGTAGGCTATATATATAATATGACTCACATTATTAAAGGATAAGTTCACTTCCAGAATGAAAATTCTGTCATCATTTACTCCCCCTCCACTTGTTCCAAACCTGTGAGTTTCTTTGAATGTTAAAAAAAAAATTTAGGATCCGAACAGTTGATGGGCACCATTGACTTCCATAGTAGAACAATAAATACTATGGAATGGTGCCCATCAACTCTTTGGATATCAACATTTTTCAAAATATCATCTTTTGTGTTCAACAGAAGAAAGACACTCATACAGGTTTGGAACAAGTGGAGGGTGAGTAAATGATGACAGAATTTACATTCTGGAAGTGAACAATATCCTTTAAGCTCTATTAATGTTTTTATTTAAAAAAATTATTATTCATTTAAATTAATATAAATAACACATTTAGTTGTAAAAGGATGATCTGTACCATTTGTAACAGCAACTGGTTTGACATCAGATAACATTATGCTAGACCATGCAGGGCTTCTCAACTGTGGCCCTCGTGGTCCACTTTCCTGCAGAGTTTAGCTCCAACTTTGATCAAACTCACTGCCTGTAACTTTCTAGTAATCCTGAAGACCTTGATTTGCTTGTTCAGGTGTGTTTGATTACGGTTGGTGGAGCTAAACTCTGCAGGAGGGCCAGAGTTGAGAACCTCTGTATGGACCATACAAGACAGTTTCACTAGAGGGCACAATTGTGTTAGAAAAAAAGGAGGGAACCAGCTGCTTGTCCCTTGGGGATTAGCAGTAAATCTGTCTACATAACCAACTAATTCAAGTAGAAAAGGAATCTATTTTTAATGTGTTGCAAGTAGGTTAAGACCACATCAGATAGTAGTTGTACGCAGAAGCAAACGTTTTCTATTACACTGCGATTGAAAACTCGACACCTGGCACCCGGGATCGGATTATAATGTTGGCATTTTTCCTGTTATGCCCACTGAACTGCATTAATCTCAATTAAAGGAGGCAGTACAGTAATAAACAGATCCGTGCCTATATCCTAAAATATGATATTCACGCTGCACGCCTGCAGGATTTTGCTTAAGTAACCGCATGTTCACCAGACACACTGCAGTCCATCTGTAGCCTTCCTGTATTACACTGAAATCTCATGTTGCTGGATGTTCTTTGTCACATCTGCGCTAAAGAGAACTCTTCTCAGTTTCTTGGGGAAAAATGGTCTTGGTGTCGTGATGCAGAGATAATCATTTGATGTGTGCAATCGTGTGTAATACACGGCATTAAATGAGAGAAATTCTTAAATTAGAACGGAAAAGAACGCTTTATTCCCTGTGGCTTTGTTACGCTAGCATGGCTGCGTTGTAGAGATGGAGTCTTCAGTGTGTGTGTGTGTGTGTGTGTTTACATGCGTGGGTGCCATATGCATGAAATCAATGAGTGCTCATTTTCCACAGCTGCTTAGTACGACGGCACACAAACCCTCTCAGTGTGAATGACAGAGATCTTTCACACGAGACCTCACTTCTTCCTCAGTGGGGTTTCTTTCCCATGGTCCATTGGTCTCCATTACACCCCTCGGCTCGCCAAACTTTCCTCTAATTCTCACTTTTTCATTTATTGGCACTTCTGAAGTATTTCAGCTTCGGCTCCCCAGGCCCTCGAGGGTGATGGTAGTTTATGAACCATCATCTAAAGCACAGGAACTCGCTGGAACGTTTCCCCGGGGATCTCGTTCCTTTCCCTTCTAACACCCCCTACGCCTTTGTGAGGAAGAACCACACTGCTCGCGTGTCCTCCTTTTTCACGTTTTCCTATGAGCCATGGCTTATTGTCAGCAGTTTTTCAATGCTCCTGTCACTGGCAGCCACCTGGTAACAATAAGATACCATCAACGGCAGAGGAGAGGAGGCAGCTAAACTGGGGCGTTGCAATGAACGCACACACAGACTCGCAGGTATGAAAGTACTATGCCACGCATTCATCTTCTCCAGTTATTGGGGCTGCGTGCGAGGCAAATATTCTCCCAGTCACTGTTATTCTATGTATACGGTAAAATTAGAAATAAACAGATTGGAGCTGGATCCCTGCTGAAATTACACTCGCAGGGAAATGAGCTGACAGCAATGTATTGTGGGTCATGTGGAAACCCATTTACAAACCCGGCTCACAGTTTACATGGCACACATTCATCATTATGTTTATATAGGGGAATACAAGTAGATTATTAGGCGATACTGGAAACTTTTCAGCATAAAATTATTGATATACTGTGCCGAAACTCCCAAGCAATATCCTCTGACAGACTATAAACTTCAGGGCAATTAAAAGGCCATTACGCTTCATTTTTGGCTAAACAGAAAAAGAGCAACATCAAGAATATGCAAGCAAAATATTAAACATTTATGGACCTATAAAATCTCTAAATAGAACAAACGTTCTTGTGTTTAAATTACTGGTGAGAATCATTCAATGAGCATTACAGGTCAGTAATTTGTGGAACAATAATGATCATTAGGATGTGATTTTATGTTAAGGTGGTATATAAAACAGTCTGTGTAAATCTGAGAGTTAATCAGAGGCGGACAAAGTACTCAACTCCATTACTTGAGTGAAAGTACAGATACTGCTGGTCAAATATTACTCCATTACAAGTAAAAGTTGTAAAGACAGATTTTTACTCAAGTAAAAGTACAGAAGTACTTGCTTTTAAAAGTACTTAAGTACCAAAAGTAAATTTCCTTTCTTATGTCAATGCACTGTTTTATTGTTGTACGTAATACTTGCACTTCTGAAGCAACGTACAATACATTACACCTGCTGAATACACGGACTAGCTTGTAGTATCTTTGGAATAAAGAGCTTTTAGAACGTTAAAAACCTATGGGG
>NW_015639773.1:662504-669125 GCF_001515625.1 Sinocyclocheilus rhinocerous | reverse complement strand
TTGATAGAAATGTAGTGGAGTGAAAAGTACAATATTTGTCTTTCAAATGTAGTGAAGTTAAAGTCATAAGTTCCCAGAAGAAATAATACTCAAGTAAAGTACAGATACTCAAAAAGTGTACTTAAGTACAATACTGAAGTAAATGTACTTAGTTACTGTCCACCTCTGGAGTTAATATATTATAGAATTTAAACTTCAAGGCTATGAAAGCTGAACAAAACAGCGCAGCATTAAGCTCAAGATTATGCATGTGAAACATTAAACATTTATGGCTGCATTACATCTGCAAATCATTTTTTCCCTTTTTTTTTAAGTTAGAAGAAAGTTTTTTTTTCTTGTGTTAAAATTACTGTTGAAAATGATCCAGTGAACATTACAGTCAGGTAATTTGTGGTACACTAATTATAATAAGAATGTGATTTTATGTTGCTATATAAATGATCCTAAGTTTGTAAATTTAAACATTTTATAGACTTTAAATTTCAAGGCAGTAAAACTTTAGTTTCTGCAAAAAAAAAAAAAAAAAGAGAGTGGCAGTCTTTGTTGTATAAGAAAAACTTTTTTTTCCGCAAAAAAAAAAAAAAAAAAGAGAGCAAGATTTGTATCCATTTCTGTTCTTCTACTGGAATAAATGAATTTTTGTGTTAAAAACACCGTTACATCCAGGTAAACTTGTGGATCAGCAAGTAGATGTTTCCTCAAAAAAATAAAATAAAATATAAATAAATAAATAATAATAAAAGTAAATATATAGTAGTACTAATACTAAAAATATTTAAAAATAAATAATTTTAAGTGGTGCTTTACAAAACCCTCACCACAATTTTGGGTGGTTGCCAGGGCATTGTTATGCGGTTGCTACGGTTTTTTGTGTGGTTGCTTAGTGGGCCAAGTCCACCCTTCTATATTATTCAAGTCTCAGAGCGGAATTGTTTTTATCATCCATCAGGTTAAAGTTGTATTGGTGAAAGCAGCAATTATGTTATAATGTATGTGGGGAAATGTGCTTTATATTCAACAAGTTAATTCTAAGGCCTTATGACCAATAAAATATTGTAGTTTATGTTGCATTCTTATATTATTTAGTGTATTATTTTCGTGTCGTGTGTTACCGTGATGGTGGTTTGTTCTGTCTTTCTGCCATTCTTACCGCAGTTGCTGATAGGCCAGAATCTGTTTGTGCTGTTATTAGGACATTTTACTGTAACCAACAGAATAATAGCTCAAATATTTTGACATATATCACCATTGTATAATTCTATTACGATATTCCACGAAATACCTAATTCTGGTTTTGTCAATCACTGGCCAAACAAATCTAAAGAATCGACCTTCATCCATCCGGGAAGCCGATCTCCAAGTCGCGTACTGTGTAGAAGGTGGAATGCGTCAGAAGTTTGAATAGCTAATTGGCGCCATCTAACGGATATACGATATGTATAGTAAATGGCCTGGAAGGATTAAGTATTACTTTTACACTGAACATAGCCTACATTTTGATTTCTATGAACGAAACATCGGTTGGCGGGGAAAAAAACAAAAACAAAAAACAACGAATCGCAAAGATGCACTGATAAAAATAACTTAACTTAGATCAATTTAATTGGAATCAAAATTAATAATGATATAAAAATGTAGACTATATTGTAATAGGTTCTGTAAATCAATATTTATATACAGTATATTAATTTATTTGGCATGATTAGCCGTGTAATACGCAGAATAATGAATGGTCAGGCGGCCAATATCGCAATCTTATTTATTTAGCGATTATAAACGACTGAATTGACACATAGCCTACGCTTAATAAATTTTAAATACAGTCAACAAATCCCTCACGTAATGTTTGTGACATCCCTACTTTTAACGATTAAGTTCCAGGTTCTGGAAATGCCTTTATCATCTCAAAAATGTAAGAAGAAGAAGAAGAAGAAGAAAAGTTTAATTTTATTTGAAGTGTGCGCGCGCAGGTCTCGACGCTGTATAGTGGAGTGGTGATGAGAGAGAGAGAGAGAGAGAGAGAGCGAGCGCGAGCGCTGGGGACAGTACGCGCTCCTCAGTGTGCGTGTGTCTGTTTCACAGACCTCCAACACAAGACTCTCCAGCTGTATTTAAAATCAGCCTCTTGTAGGTAAGATCTGTTGTTGTTTTTTTTTATAAGCGGCAGGTTGCATGTAGAACACGCGTCTATATTTCATCAGCATAATCAAACTTATTAAAGCGAAAATATGCGCTGAATGTCTGGATATCTACAGGCACTTATGGTGCGTCCATAGACATGTGCTGTGGAAAAGGACAGATGTTCGCTGATGTGTGCAGGTTGGACACGTTTAATGTGGGTGCATTTGGGAAATACATCTTTTGCTTTCGCTTCGCCTGGATCTGTGACAGATGGAGCCACGTCGCGCGCACTGGTGACCGGTGACCGGAGCGCACGGACTCGCAGCGCACTGTAGGCTGCTCATTTACTAATTAGTCGCTCCAGTCGTATTCGGTGTCTTCGGGTCACTTTTTACAGATTCAGTCCTGTTAGAATGACTAGAGGATAACTGTCTTGATCAAAGGCACATGGTTGAAGTTCATGATTCATGAAGCGGTTCAGGAACAATAGTGGATAGTTTATCAAGCCTTATGGGGTTTGAACCTACAACCTCACCAGCTGCTCTGATTGTCTCCGTTATTGTAGCGAACATCTGTGTGTGCGTGCATGTTACGCTATAGGAGGCACCGGGGCAAGTTGTCACACCTTTTGATTCTCTCAAATAAAATCTAGATAGATAGATATTGAACTTAAAAAGAACAAGAGTTTATTTAGACGTTAATGTCTGGCAGGGTGTATTGTCACACTGAATGCCATAAAGGAAGATGTGTAAGTATTTATATTATTATTTTTATATTCTGTTAATATATTAAAGAATGTTTATAGCTAGTCAAGCAATTATGAAACTGAGCATGAAGCTGCTAAAATTAAAAACACTGAAGCATTGTTTTGGACAACGGATATTGTAATGAATTGTGTACCATATATGAAACAGATGTGACAATTTACATCAATCTTACTCCTAAGTATACCATTTGGAGGAAAAACAAAAATTACTCTAATTTAAGACAAACATTCAAAACCGCTGGTTGGGACAAAAGCATTTATGTAATTGGACTTTTGACTCAAAATCTTGTTGCTTAAATCTAGAACTTCCTCATTTGACAAATATCCCCACAAACGCCTCAAAACTGATTTGTTAGGGCTTTTAAGAAGATTCATAAATCAACAACGTAATGTACAAAAAAAAATGTAGATTAGGATGTGGTAATTATAAACCGTTTCATGTAAGAACAATTGAAGAATATGGGAGGTCATCAGAAGTCTAGGGCTCTGTTCCAAAACCTAGCGAGCTGCATACGTGGGCCGCATCATATATAAGAACCTTCCAGACGTGAAGACTGTACCTTCTTTGAGCAATTTTTAAGCCAACATTGCATGTCTCCTTTGGCAATCCCATAAGCATTGTTGGTTAAAAACTAAGATGGAAGAACTAGTGAGTATTGTTTTACATTTATACATTTATATATGCATATATATGTAATTGTAAGCATTGTAAATGTAGTTAAATTTAATTTACCCTCAACTGAAGTTGAATTTCATGTAAATTAATTTCAGTACTGAGACGTATTTCTATAAAAGATTTGATCTAATTTAAATGTCACCTATTTAGAGCATTCCAAAACAGACACTAATAAGGTTCCATTTTATTTAGGATGCGTAGCAGACAGCAAGGTAACTCACCAAGTTAAATTACAAAATAATGTTAATGATAATAATTATTAAATAATTAATAATAATTATTATTATATAAAATATACAAAATTACAAAATAAAAAAACAATTTGTTTACTTTTCTAATATTTTACTAAAGTAAAAAAATGAGTATTTATGAAAATAATAATAATATAATACATTTTATTTTACATTACAACTGTAAAAGTATGATTCTAATATTTATGCCTGCCTTAATTTCTATTGTTTTCAAATGTTAAACTATCAAACATTTACCAAAGTCTTGTATGATTACCATATTCATATACCATGCTGTTATATGAAAGTACTTGGTTAGGGATATTCGTGTGTGAGAAAATCGGATATGGCTTACAATACTTGTTGCAAGAAAATAATGAGCTTTCTGACAGCTCAAACCTGGAAAAATGGCATTTATAGGGAAGCGTTTTGGCTTCTTGCTGATTTCTGGTCTTTAGTTTGTCTCTCTTAATGGATTCCATGCATCAGTCTGAGCATTAAAGCAAGATTACTGCAACAACTCACTGTAATTACACTCTTGCCCAGTCAGGGTGTGTATGTGTGTGTGTGTGTGTGTGTGTGTGCTCCAAGCTTGTTCATTAAAGAACAAATTTGTTCAACAAATGTTCTGCAAATTATCAGTCCCAGTCTGCCTGTTAAGGGTGGAAACTGCCATTCAGCTCCGTTTGCAAGCAGAAGCTCAGATCTGCATGAGATACTGAAGTGAGTTCAGTTTCCCTGAATTTCTCACATGCAATATGTGTGCGTCTCCTGTTAATCTGACAAGCTTCAAGGGTTATTTTTACTGGCGGCTGTGTTTGAGTCCAGTGAAGTGAGACTGGAACAGCGATTTGCCATTTGAGATTCAGTGACCATTCATCATTACCCAACTGAGCCTGCATGAATCACAAATATTCATAAACCTCTCACTCTTTCTAACATGCACTCTAACTAACATTTGACTTCAAACTAACATCCATAACTTTCTTTTTAATATTTTTATTTAATATTATATTGTTATATTATCATCCATTTTTTTTATTATCCATGTTTTAATATATTAAATTTTTAATTCTTATTTCTAACTCTATTGATGCATTCATTTTTAAATCACAAAAAAATATCTTACTGATGAGAGATTTTTTTCTTCAAAATGATGTATTTTTAAGCATTATGCATTTTCTGAAGTTCTTTTTTTGTTCTACTAAAGTTTATTTTTAACCTTCACCCAAAACAGCAGTAACCCCTTAAAAACAGTTTGCTTATTACATATTAAATCAGATTCAAAAGACTTATGCACCGGAGAAGCTGTGTGTATCCCAAATGAACAGAGCTCTAATATCTACTCTCCATAACAATGCTGAGTTTGTTTTTGATCATTTGGTCTACAGACAGGATGGTATTCATACTGACTGTCAGCGAAAAGTGGGGTTTTGAGGTAGTGCTAATGATTTACTTTACACTTTGTTAGTTAGGCATTTCCAAAGCAAACCTCTCACTTTCGACATTTGACAGTTTAAAAGCATGCATTAAACATCAGAGACATTTTTAAGCAACCTCAAACAGAGGCTAGGTTCGGTGGTATGTGAAACATTAAAACTTTCACATATTAAAGAGCAGTTCTCTGCTGTGGTGTTTTGAGTGTTTTTTAAATTTATTTATTATTATTATTATTTTTTATTTATTTACTTGTTGCTATGCAGTCGCTGGGTGTTCTGGATGGTTGCTAGGTGATTGCTTGCTGGTTGAAGTCAAAAGAGCCCACCCTCAGGTCTCTGTGATATATTCTGGTCTATGGGTCCTAGTTTTTGCATAGGCTATGTATATATATATATATTAGTGCTGTCAAAATTAGCGCATTAACGCAAGCGATTAATTTTTTCAGTTTAACGCCTTAAAAATATTTAACGCCGGTAACGCAGGGGCGGGGCTACGGTTGGCCACCCCACTCACAACTGCTGTTTCTGTCTCTTTTTTCGTGACTAGAACCATCGTTTATTTAAATGCAGAAAGTCTTTATGACCACATTAAACCGGAGACGTTTCAGACGTGCGCTCCAACTTTACTTCAGCGCCAGGCGCGAGTCACACGAGCACGGAGAACGGTACTGTGCTCGTAGCGCGTGCTCTTCAATTGCATGCACAAAGGCGCCGGCGCGCGCTGTAGTATCATTTCATATCAAATCGCGAAAGACACTACGAGCATGCAATGTCGCAGTTATGTCGTCAGTTCAGTCATGAAGTTACCAAAAAGGCAATTAAAGCTGCCTTAAAGGGTCATGAAACCCCAGACTACTTTTTCTGAGATTTTAGAAGAGGTGTTTGTGTTGCACATCATAGAAGACAATGTTAGCATCCGATAATTTTAACTGTTGGAGAAAACTGGTTGAAAATTTTGCGCTATTTTCATCTTCCGGGTTTAAAATCTACATCGTGTTGACGTCACAATTTGTGATGTGGCAATGGACTATAGTACATCGATGACGCGTCGGTGTCTATTAAATTATTCATGAGACTGTGTGTTCTTATCCTATCAGAAGAAGCTTCGCTTAATTATTCACAACAGAATGTGTGGATTTGCTATGACAGACGCTTCAGACTGTGAGATGACATCGCGCACATTAACTGAGAGAAACGCTTCATGGATAAGCACATTCATATATATGTTTTCGATGCAGAGTGCAAATGGCTATGCATTTATTTGTGTTTTTAACTCTATACGAGCGAAATGAAACGGTCTGAACCCGAAGCTGTGTGTGTTGTCTGTCTCCTAGTGTTGGGTCGTTCTTGAACGATTCGTTCGTTTTGAACGAATCTTTAATGTGACTC
>NW_015639773.1:640481-662493 GCF_001515625.1 Sinocyclocheilus rhinocerous | reverse complement strand
ATTCGTTCATTTTGCTGAACGAGACTCAAAGGTCCGAGTCGGTAAAATGATCCGAACTTCCCATCACTACTGTCTCCCCTCTTCCCCCTCCGCTCACAGCGTACCACGGCCACTTTTTTAGCGTTTTTTAAAACTGTGGTGATGAGAACTAACCAGTGCTGAAACGGGGGGTTGCATAACCCTTTAAAACTGTGTGTATGTATTTGTTATATGAGTCACATTTAAAAAAAAAGAGGAAATCATTAACTTTTGTAGCTTTAAGGATTCATCTATATTTAATTTAGAATTGAGTGTTTGATAAATTCATTCAATTTCTGTTTATTTCCTACTTGCTGAAGGGTACAGGTAAATATGACATTTATTAGAATGGGTTTATGTGAAGATTGTTTTAAGTTCACTTAAATTATAAGTTATTTTAAGTAGTCTAATAAATGTTAAAATTGATAGCTTTGTAATGTTGAATGGCTAATCAATGGTTAAATATTAGGGGGGAAAACTATTTCATAGAGACATCAGAGTGATACTGGCCTTCAGTCATAAAAAAAGTTGCCATTATACAAATATTAAAAATATATATTAAAAAAACAAGTCTTTATGTTGTTTCTACATTAATTTGAAGATTGAATGTGAAATTATTGCAATGTAAAAGTATTTTTAAAAACTTTAATGTTAGGTGGGATTAATCGCGATTAATTTCAGAAAAATGTGCGATTAATTAGTTAATTTTTTTAATCAATTGACAGCACATATATATACACTTTTTTTTTTCTTTTTTTTTGCAAAAATGTCTTCAGATCTATCAAAAACTAAATTAAATTAGTTGAACACCTACTCACCCTCAGGCTTATCCAAGATGTAGATGAGTTTGTTTCTTCATCAGAACAGATTTGGTGAAATGGATCCTCTGCAGTGAATGGGTGCCGTCAGAATGAGACTCCAAACAGCTGATAAAAACATCACAATAATCCACAAGTTATTCACATGACTCCAGTCACTCAATTATTGTTGTGAAGCGAAAAGCTGCATGTTTGTAAGAAACAAATATTAATGTCATTAATACATTTTTAACTTCAGGCTATTGCTTCTGACTAAAATAGCCCTCTATTCATAATATTGCTTTCTCAAGTGAAAAAAATCTCTGCTCTGAATCAGGAGATAAAAATGCATAAGTCAAGCACCATTTATAAGCGGAAACAGTCCAAAATATTTCTAAACAAATATGTTGGTGGGTTTTGATGTGAGAGGACAACAGGGGATGGACTTTTTCCAATGGAGGAAGCGTTATTATGGATTAGGGACTAGTATTTTGGCCATAAGCAATGTTTTAAATGATATAGATGCCTTAATGATAGATCTGTTTCTTACAAACATGCGGCTTTTCACTTCATAAGATGTTAACTAATGAAATGGAGTGATGTGGATTACTTGTGGATTATTGTGATGTTTTTATCAGCTGTTTGGATGGCGCCCATTCACTGCAGAGGATCCATTGGTAAGCAAGTGATGGAATGCTTAATTTATGCAAATCTGTTGTGATGAAGATACAAACTTTAATCTTGGATGGCCTGAGGGTGAGTAAATTTTCAGCAAATTTTCTTTTTTGGGTGACCTATTCCTTTAAAGGGGTATTATGCTCTTTTACAAAGTCTTGATTTTGTTTTGGGGGTGTACTAGAACATGCTCTCATGCTTGGTGGTTCGAAAAACGCATTATTTTTCACGCCCTAAGATGTTCAGGGAGGGCATTCCACAGGCGAGGGGCGGCGGCGCAAAAGGCTCGATTAGTTCCGGCTTTGATGAAGGTCCACCTTCCGAAAAACAAAATGTGTTGTGATTGGTTAGCTGTCCCAGTGCGTTGCGATTGGTGTTTCAGTACTGCCACATAGAGGTCTACACGGAGGACCCGAGGACCCAGGACCCGACCCGGGATCCGTACGGGTTCGGGGCTATATTTTAAATGGTCAGCCGGGTCCGGGTCGGGTCCCAATCTATTACTTCGGGTCCCGGGTCTGTTTAACATTGTGTGTAGCCCGGGTCCAACTTTCCAAATAATAGACGGGTCCGGGTCGGTTCAGTGTAGCACATTTACGGGCCTCTTCGGGTTCGGGTACGAATTTTTGGTCCCGTGTAGACCTCTACTGCCACGCGCCTTGCCAAAGCAGCAAGTTCCGTTAAGGATGGCATCAATATTGCCATATCAATTTGAGCCGGATTCAGACCCCGAGAATATTGAACAAGAGGATCGCACAGAACCTTTGCATGCACAGATATTGATGGACATGGCGAAAACTTGACACTACAGCAGCTCTTCTTCTTCGTTTTCTCTGATGCACTAACTCTGCAGCAGCACTTCTTCATCATCGTCTTGTCTGATGCGCTCACTCAACCAAGCGTTCTAAACATGACCTCACCCCTCTCCACCCCCCAACCATTCGAATTTCCTAGGCGGAAATTATTTTAATGATATTCTAATGGGCCACTTTGTGACATCACAAAACCCACAAAACAACGCTGTAGTCCAAACGAGCCGTTCGTTGTAGTTCTTGAAATGGGATTTTTAAAAAAACAAAATATCTCCCTTTGGAGTGGACTGAAATTTGTAACTTTGTAGATCTTTTTTATGCCCAAACATACACACTGCGCACTGACTAAAATTCAAAAAGTGAAAAAGCATAATAGGACCCCTTTAATGCATTGCATTGTATGATACATTATTCTGCAAGTGCATTCTGGTTGTATAATGCACATTTAGCAAATGTTGTAGGTCATTCAGGAATGCAGTACATTTAGGCTGTTTGCATGCTGCAAAATTATATACTGCAGGAATAGTACGAGTAGCATGGTGCTCTTCCAAATATAGCCAGAGCCAAAGTGAGTTTAATGGGTTGGGGAAAGGGGTTTGGTCTCAGCGCAACTGAAGTGTATCAGAAGGGGCATGCGATGAGATGAGAAGGAAGGACACATTTGGAGAGGAAATTTTGCTGTTAATATTGATGAGCAAGTGTTAATGTGATCCTAAAAGCAGCTCTAGCAGAGATGACATTATCCCCCCTTTTTTTACCTTTGAGAGAGGGGCTGTAAAATGGGTCAAGAAAGGGGAAAAGAATAGAAAACAGGGATTGAGCCGTAGAGTAAGTCAAAGTTTTATGATCAGAAGCTCAGAACACTTACTGTGCTCCACTATGACACAGAGCAGTGGTGAATTATAGGATAAATGAAAATGTGTTGTCTTTTTTCATCTCTTTGGTAAACACTCCAGTTTGGATCAATAAAAGGCAGCTGTACACATTCAGAGGGCTGGCCCATTCCTCATTTCCATTTTAATGAATGAGGCTTAGTAAGCTATTGAGCAAGTTATAATTGTGTTGTTGTGTAGAGACCTGGAAAAGTGTACTAAAAGGATGTGTAAAAGTGCTGTGTGTGTATATTTCAGAGTTTCAAGGGTGTGCGTTCATTTTGTTTCAGTATTAATACAAATACTTTTAAATATGTGACATCTACACCAGTGTGTGAAGGGTTTATTTTAGAAAGTAGAGGCCTGTTTACACCAAAAATGAATATTTGATGCAAACATGGCTTAAGCAACGCACACCTTTTCATATATTTATCATGTATATATTTGTAAATGGCACTAGTAGCATCATGTTATCATATTACATTATGTGAAATCTGTAATAGCAGTATAGTGAATTAAAATTGTGTTTTGCAGTTAGTTGTAGTTGTCATTTAAATGTTGCTTGACATTACATCACATGTTCATCAATGGATCCTCTACAGTGAATGGGTGCCGTCAGAATGAGAATCTAAAAGCTGGTCAAAACATCATAATAATCCACAAATAATCCACACCACTTCACTCCATCAATTAATGTCTTGTGAAGTGAAAAGCTGTGTGTAAGAAACAAATCCATCAATTATGACGTTTTAACATCAAACGGTTGCTTCTGACTAAAATATAAGTCCTCTATCCATAATATTGCTTTCTCCAGTGAAAAACAGTCTCCTCTAAATCAGGAGAGAAATATAAAGCACCGTTTTCAAACCAAAACAGTTCTTAACAACAATGTAGGTGGATTTTGATGTGAGAAGACAACAGGGGATGGACTTTTTTAACTGGAGGAAGTGTAATTATGGATTATGGATTTTGTTCAGAATCAATGGTTTAAGTAGGGCTGTCAGTCGAATAAAATTTTTGATCTAATTAATTACAGGGTGCTGCGATTAATTAATCTAATTAATCGCAAACTAAATTTGGTTGTGAAAATACCCCCAAAAGATCATTTAAATCTATTATTGTGTTAAATGTTTAAGCTACAATGGCCTAACATAAAGTATGGAACATATAAAGATATTTTTGTTCATGCAATGAAAGTCACTAGTGACCAAAACAGCTTAGTTATAAACAGTATTCAAAATACCTTCTTTTATGTTGCGCAAAAGAAAGTAAGTCATTCAGGTTTGAAATAACATGAGGGTGAGTAGCTAAATGATGATAGAATTTATTTATTTTTGTTGAACTATCCCTTTAATCCCTTTAATTATACCTTTTTTTAATAAATGAAATGATATTCTAAAGAAGAAACTAAAACTACCAGTAGGTGGCGGTAAATGTCTTTGAGTTGATTCGTTCAAACGGCTGATTCACTCAGGAATTCAGTAAACAGCTCTCTCTATGGACTACTGAATCATTGGTTCACACGATTCGTTCAAAAAGCGGATTCATTCAGAAACTAAACACCGCTGTGCTGCTCAGAGACGCACAACAATTCTGCTGTGGCTTTTAGGTAATATTTTCGTTGGCAAAATTAAACAAAAACTCACAAAACTGTGTTTAAAATATAGCACAATATTAACTTCTTATTTAGTGAACTGTTGTATAAAATCACATTTGCACTTGTTCTTCGTGACAAAAACAGCACTCGTGTGATATTGCTCTCTCTGCTTGTGTAATAGTCTATGGCTTATCCTATGATATAAATATGAGACTTAAACTCATACAGAGGCATTTTTTGCACTAACATCTTGAATTTTAGTGCATAACTGCATTTATGGAGTTGTTGCCCTGCATCATATTTGTCAACAGTCCACTGTATGAAATGTAAGATGACGTACAGTGCATTAACTGCGTTAAAAAATATTTTAATCGCGCTATTTTTTCATAACTAATTAAGTTAACAGGTTAAACCGACATCTCTAGTTTAAAGTTAAAACGTCTTAATGATGCAGCGTTACACTTCACAAGACATTCATTGATAGACTGGAGTGGTGTGGATTATTGTGATGTTTTTATCAGCTGTTTGGACTCTCATTCTGACGGCACCCATTCACTGCAGAGGACACGTAGTTGCAAATTAATGAGTTAGCTGACAATGAGTGTGCAAAGTTATTTATAGTTAGTAGAATGTCTGAATTAGGGTATCGAAATAAAGTGTAACCGTTGATTTTAAATGGGCGTCAATGGTGAAAGTTTTTTTTTGCTGCAAGATATAGTTTCAACACCGACCAGCATGGACTGACAGGACCATGATCTGCCAAACTCTGAACTCTTGGGTCCCACTGAATGGATCCCAATAAAGTCTTCCTGTCTGCCATTGGTCAGACAAAACAAATAATCCCACCCCACCATTTGTTGATTCAGATGTCAGGATGCTCAATCAGACTATGCATATTAAGCTAGGATAGGAATTATTTTAACATAAAAAATTACATCATTTTTAAGTTGCAGTAAATAGATTTTCATCAAGGTCTTGCACACCAGGGAAGCTGTGTATATCCTGTTCTGCTCGGCATAATAATGCTGAGTTTGTTTTTGATCAGCCGAGCTGGTAACTCTGCTGACAGTCAGCACATTGGTAATACAGAATTGATCTGTAGAGGTAATACTAAATTATTAAGTGTGTTAATAAAACTTAATGCAAATTATTTACTGCACATAAAATTTGTTAACCAATGTAAAAGCAAATCTCTCACTTTCTCGGTTTAGATGAAACCATATGTTCGGAATGCAATGCTAGCATATTGATTAAAACTCTACTGTTCAATCTTTGGTGTGTTGATAAGATTTTTATAATGTTTTCTAAAGATGTTTCTTATGGTCACCAAAGCTGCCTTTACTTGTTAGAAAATAAAGTAAAACGGTAATATTGTGAAGTATTATTACAATTTAAAGTAACTGTTTTCTGTTTGAGTGTATTTTAAAATCAAATTTATTAGTTTTCAGCATCATTACTCCAGTCTTCAGTGTCACATGATCCTTCCATTGGTCAGACAAAACAAATAATCCCACCCCACCATTTGTTGATTCAGATGTCAGGATGCTCAATCAGACTATGCATATTAAGCTAGGATAGGAATTATTTTAACATAAAAAATTACATCATTTTTAAGTTGCAGTAAATAGATTTTCATCAAGGTCTTGCACACCAGGGAAGCTGTGTATATCCTGTTCTGCTCGGCATAATAATGCTGAGTTTGTTTTTGATCAGCCGAGCTGGTAACTCTGCTGACAGTCAGCACATTGGTAATACAGAATTGATCTGTAGAGGTAATACTAAATTATTAAGTGTGTTAATAAAACTTAATGCAAATTATTTACTGCACATAAAATTTGTTAACCAATGTAAAAGCAAATCTCTCACTTTCTCGGTTTAGATGAAACCATATGTTCGGAATGCAATGCTAGCATATTGATTAAAACTCTACTGTTCAATCTTTGGTGTGTTGATAAGATTTTTATAATGTTTTCTAAAGATGTTTCTTATGGTCACCAAAGCTGCCTTTACTTGTTAGAAAATAAAGTAAAACGGTAATATTGTGAAGTATTATTACAATTTAAAGTAACTGTTTTCTGTTTGAGTGTATTTTAAAATCAAATTTATTAGTTTTCAGCATCATTACTCCAGTCTTCAGTGTCACATGATCCTTCAGAAATCATTCTAATATGCAGATTTGCTGCTCAAGAAAATTTTTTTTTTTATTATTATCAGTGTTGAAAATAGTTGTGCTGCTTCATATTTCTGTGGAAACTGTGATGCACTTTTTTCAGGATTCTTAGATAGAGCAAGCTAAAAAGAACAGCATTTATTTGAAATAGAAATTTTATACTGTAAATGTCTTTACTGTCACTTTTGATCAGTTTAATCCATTCTTGCTGAATATAAGGATTATTTGATTTAAAAATAATCTTACTGACCCAAAACATGAGGGTGAGTAGCTAAATGATGATAGAATTTATTTATTTTTGTTGGACTACTTTTGAATGACAGTATTCTGAAAATTTTCTAGTTTGTATTAATTGATTTGATTAAAATTCTCTTTTAAGAGTGTTATTGCGGGAGAACGATAAGATGGATGGATGAGGGAGATTGGATGGAGGATTGAGGAAGAGAAATGCCTGGTAATTATAGTTCTTAAGTCTCGTTATGTTGGTGACAGGCTCCATCATGCCTTGGGGCTCAAAAGATCAATGGCTGAGACCTGACTCTAATGCTAACGAACTTCAGATCGTTAAATGTATGGGTGCAGAACACAGAAATTAATTATACCGTTTATAGCTTCAATTTATCAGCTCAAGGAGATGTTTCTGATAGTTCGCACTCCTCAAGACGCTTGGCCTGGGAGGTTAATGTGGATTATGTGGCGTTTGGGGCCTCTCGGAGTGAACGGTGGGAAATGTGATTCAAAATCAGCTCTCATGTTAATCATAAAATGCTACCTCATATAAAGAATTCGCTGGTCTTATAGCATGCATGAATACAAAGCAACCTCTGACAGCCAGAAACAATATTATCAGCTCAGAGAGACTGACACAATTCCCTGTTGCTCAGCAAGCATAAACTGGAAACACGATGACAAGTAAAACATAGTTTGTCACAAGCTTTATTCGTTTGCTCTCTGTCACTTCCATCAAAGGCTGTTGATTAATTCCTCTCAATTACACAAGTAAAAAATACTGTAGATACAGTAAAACTGGTTAGTGATACATGCTTTTGTTGTAGTAAAGCTTGGATTTTGGTACATATTTAAGATGCAGTAAAGATCAAATATGGTAAAATGTGATGTAGTTAAGCTTGAATACAGTAAAATACTTGTAGTAAAGCCAGAATATGCTAAAAAATACAGAAGACTTAGAAAAGGGGAAATATGGTAAAATACTTCAGTTGTTATTGTAAATATTTTAGATGTATTAAAATGTCGTAGAGCACTTGTGATGTAATAAAGACAGAAAATGGTAAAATACTTGAGATGTGGTAAAGCTTGATTATAGTAAAATCCTTAATATGTGGTAAAGCTGGAATATGGTAAAATACTTAAAATATAGAAAAGCTGAAATAGTGAAAAATGCTTGAAGAAGTAATTGATTGATGTAGTGAAGTGGAAATGGTAAAATACTTGATGTTGTAAAGTGGAATATAGTAAAGTACTTAAGATGTGGTAAATCTGGAATATGGTGAAATATTTGAGATGTAGTAAAGCTGGAATATAGTAAAATATCTAAGATATAGTAAATCCAAAATATAGTAAAATACTTAAAGGGGTGGTTCATTGCGATTTCACTTTTTTAACGTTAGTTAGTGTGTAATGTTGCTATTTGAACATAAACTACAGTGGTGTGAAAAAGTGTTGGCCCCCTTCCTGATTTCTTATTTTTTTGCATGTTTGTCACACTTTAATGTTTCAGATCATCAAACAAATTTAAATATTAGTAAAAGATAACACAAGTGAACACAACATGCAGTTTTTAAATGAAGGTTTTTATTATTAAGGGAAAACAAAATCCAAAAATACATGGCCCTGTGTGAAGAAGTGTTTGCCCCCCTGTTAAAACTGGTTTATCACACCTGAGTTCAATTTCTCTAGCCACACCCAGGCCTGATTACTGCCACACCTGTTCGCAATCAAGAAATCTCTTAAATAGGAACTGCCTGACAAAGTGAAGTAGACGACGAGGGCGGTTGGCGACACTAGGATGTGACTGGAGCAGAGATGGAAGGAAGTGACGTAGGATCAGGAAGTGAGCTGGACATAGAGGATGAATGTAGTGGCGGGGAGAAAGGAGGTAAAAATGGAAATTGGAACATAAAACGCACCAGCAAGTCCACCTCTGAATGGCTGAAGAAAAGCAAAATGAAGACTTTGGAGTGGCCTAGTCAAAGTCCTGACCTGAATCCTATTGAGATGCTGTGGCATGACCTTAAAAAGGTGGTTCATGCTCGAAAACCCTCCAATGTGGCTGATTTACAACAATTCTGCATAGATGAGTGGACCAAAATTCCTCCACAGCGCTGTAACAGACTCATTGCAAGTTATCGCAAACGCTTGATTGCAGTTGTTGCTGCTAAGGGTGGCCCAACCAGTTATTAGGTTTAGGGGGCAAACACTTTTTCACACAGGGCCATGTAGTTTTGGATTTTGTTTTCCCTTAATAATAAAAACCTTCATTTAAAAACTGCATGTTGTGTTTACTTGTGTTATCTTTGACTAATATTTAAATTTGTTTGATGATCTGAAACATTAAAGTGTGACAAACATGCAAAAAAAATAAGAAATCAGGAAGGGGGCCAACACTTTTTCACACCACTGTATATCTGCTAAGTTACGAAGCTGAAAGTTCAATGCAAACAGAGATATCATCTTTTGAAAATTCTGGCAGTTTAATGCCTACAAAAACGGTTACAACAAGTTACTTCCTGGGTTTGTGACGTAACAAACCCAGATAAACCCCACCCTCGGGAAAAGGCAGCAAAGGGGGCGAGGCCATCCTGCGCTGCTTTAGAGACGAGGAAGAGAAAACTAGAGCTGCACGTAAAAATCTATTCATATATGAATCGCGATTCTGTCTTCTAACGATTCTAATGGATTCACAAGTTTCAAAATCAATGTTCTAAAGCAGCGGTTCTTAATACTGTTCCTCGCTTTCCCCTGCTCTGCACACGCTCTGAATCTCTCTCTCTCTCTCTCTCTATCTCTCTCTCATTCAGCTCAGCTATAACAATGAACTGTTCCAATTATACACTTATTTTCACATAGCTATGAGAAGCGTTAAATATGGATGCAAAGAAACAGAGCGGTGTGGAATAAAGGTTAAATTATGAAGCATTAACACATGTTAGACTGCACCCCATAAACACAATCAATCCTAGAAAAAAACCAGTGAACCACCCCTTTAAGATGTGGTAGATCTGGAATAAAGTAAAATACTCCATATGTGGTAAAACTGGAATATGGGAAACTACTTGAATTGTAGTAAAGCCGAAATACAGTATAATACATGAGATGTGGTAAAGCTTATATGGTAAAATACTTAGTATGTGGTAACTTGAATATGGTAAAATATTCAGATGTGGTAAAGGTGGAATATGGTAAAATACGTTATATGTTGTAAAGCTTGAATATGATGTGGCAAAGCTGGAATATGGTAAAATACATCCGATGTAATAAAGCCAAATGTAGTAAAATACTTGAGATGCGGTAAAGCTGAAAATTGGTAAAAAATAATTGAGATGCGGTAAAGCTGAAAATTGGCAAAATACTTGAGATGCGGTAAAGCTGAAATTTGGTCAAATGTTTTAGATGCGGTAAAGCTGAAATTTGGTAAAACACTTGGAATATGGTAAAATACTGAAAGGATAAAAAGCTGACATGGTAAAATACTTGAGATGTAATATGGAACATGAATGGAAAAATCTTGACATATATTAAAGCTGAAATATGGTAAAGTACTTCATGTATTAGAGCTGAATTGGTGTAAAATGCTTCATTTAGTAGAGCTGGAATATGATAAAATGCTTCAGATGTAATGAAGCTAAAATGTCCCTTATTTCTCAGCATTAAACTGGACACACAGTGACAGGGAAAATAAAATCACACAGGTCAGTTTGTTCTGATCTTTATTCTCTTGTTTACGGTCACATCCATCAAAGGCTGCTGATTAACTGGATTCAGTTGCATAAGTTTGGCCTTGACGTTCCATTACAGCCATGTTCAGCCCACTCACTTCCACCTGTCTCTATTACTTTCTCCTGCGATACAGTTGCTGTCACCGCCACTGATGTGTGGAAACAATATTGATCCACAGCCGAGGAGGCGGCGGCCCGTACAGCGACTTTATTGCTTTCTATTAATGATGCATTTCATGGCCGATGGTACAAGCTCTTACGATGTGAACACAGACCCAGGGCAAGCAAGACTGTCACAGGGATTTGTACTGTACATATTGCATATGTTTTATTCAGTCTGGGGACGGGCGCGATTCAGAATAAATTAAAGTTATTGTACTTTGCAGGGGTGCCGTAGACTCCTATAGTGATGCGGCGGCTTGATGCAAAAGGTTATCTCATCCCGGACATTGCAGAGTTTCAACTAAATGGCAGTTCACTGCGATCGAAAACCAATCTTAGTCAAGGTCTAATGTGCTTGTCTTGCACTAGGTTGTGTCTTAAGATTCTTCCTGAGAAGAGGGTCTGTAACAAAGTTTTGAGTTGTGCTCCAGGCATGTCTGAAGTTACACTTGTTTAAAAATACAAGAATCACTATTATTGTAACTCATACTTAGTCAATTGAACAGACCCCTAAGTTTTGAATAATTTAGATTTTTTAAAATGTTTTTTAAATAAGACTCTTTTATTCACCAATGCTGCATTTATTTAATAAAAAATATAGTAAACAGTTATATTGTGAAATATTATTACAATTTAATAGAACCCTTTTCTATTTTGATATATTTAAAAATTATTTAATTTATTTCTGATGCAAAGCTGAATTTTCAGCATCATTACGCCAGTCTTCAGTGTCACGTGATTCTTCAGAAATCATTGCAATATGATGTTTTATATTCTTTATTGTAATAAGATGATTTGATGCTCAAGAAATGTTATCAGTGTTGAAAACAGTTGTGATCCTTAATATTTTTTGTGGAATCTGTGATAAACTGCAATTGATTATTTTATTTTTTTAATGAAAGACATTAATACTTGCTTTTTATTCAGCAAAGATGCATTAAATTGACCAAAAGATAAAATAAAGATATAGTTGCAAAATATTTCCTTTTCAAATAAATGCTGTTCATTTCACCTTTCTGTTTATAAAAGAATCCTGAAAAAAATTGATCACAGTTTCCACAAAATTATTAAACAGAACAACTGATTTCAACATTGATAATAAGGGTAACACTTTAGATTAGGGACCAATTCTCATTATTAACTAGTTGCTTATTAGCATGCATGTTACTAGCATATTGGCTGTTTATTAGTACCTATAAAGCACTAATGACCTAATGGTTAGAGAGTCGGACTTGTAACCCAAAGGTCGCAAGTTTGAGTCCCGGTACTGGCAGGGATTGTAGGTAGGGGGAGTGAATGACCAGCGCTCTCTTCCACCCTCAATACCATGACTGAGGTGAGACCCTTGAGTAAGGCGCCGAACCCCCAACTGCTACACGGGCAAAAAGTCATAGTTAATAGTGAGAACTGGACCTTAAAATAAAGTGTGACCATATGTACTTTATGCAAAATTTAAACATAAAAACTAGTGAACAAAAATAAATAAAATACACTGAGAATACAAATGTAACACTAAATAATCTCAACAAACTAGAACTATACAGAATTCAAAGGAATCATGATATGTAAACAGCTTGAGCACAACAAAGCAATACAATTCTGCACCACTTACATTTTCTTGAGAAAATGTTAAAATAGTTTTTCGAAGTAAGTTTTCTTCTTGACTTTCATCTTGGGTAGCTCCCAGTTGTAAAGAAATACAATTACAAAATGTCACTTCTGTGCAAACATTGAGGTTCAAGAGTCACACAACTTTGATAATTGAAAGTTTGGATGTAGCCTGAGTCTCAGCTCTCCAACTAGCCTGAGCTCAGAGCCAGTCAGGATTGTGAAAGCTGACATTTGAGGTTTCCGTCTAAATCACTGATCAGAGATTACTTACACCGCTGCGGTCTCTTGAGAGATGCACCGGGTTCAACATTACTGTATCGTTTTTTTCGAGAAACACTAAGTACTCTTAGCAAGGCATTTGAAGATGGATTTAGCCAAGTCTTTTCATGTGTGTGTGTGTGTAATGAGTTCAGACTCATTAGATAATCAAGGAAAAATAACAGCTCTTAAATTTAGCTCTAGTGCCATGGCCATACATTTGCTAAAAGTGTGCTGTTATCTTCTGTCTCGCAGGGAATACAAGTAGGCTGTCTAAATGTGTGAGGAGAGCTGCAGGGTTGGCTGGTTCAGGACAAGACTGTTTCTCTCCTGCTCTTAATCTGTTTAGGGAAAACTGCCTGACTGTTTAGACCACAACAAAATTTTAGAGAAAGCAAAAATATGTTTACCAGCATTTTTACCAGCAATGTTTACCAGTTGACCAGTACAGGTAAGATACTTTAGATACGGTAAACATGGAATATTTTTTTGGATGCAGTAAAGCCAGAATATAGTCAAATAATTCAGATGTGTACCTGTGAGAAAAAGAAGGGTGATTAATTGCATTAACTGTGCATTTGTAGTGTATTTCAAATCTTAAAAGTATTTATTTAAAAAAAAAAAAAAACTGTACTTAAGTACACTTTCATAACTGTTTCTTAACACACTTCAATACACTTTTAAAAAGTGCACATTTTAAATAATTATTTTTTTTAATAATCTTGTCACGCTTTATATAAAAACATGTTATGATGTGTAGACGAACATACTACTAAAGCACATGTAAAGTACTTGATTTTAATTTTAACTGTAGTGTGTTATTTGATATATTTGAAGTTAATATATTTTAAATTATAATATTTGAATCATTACAAATATGTATTTACAAATATATTTAAATACATGGCATACAAGCTCCAACAGACATGACATAAAATATATTTTACAAAAGATGCTAAAAGCATAAAAAATTTCAATTAATAAATTAATAAAAATACAGATGTACTTTTACAATGAAAGTTAATTGCATTCAGCTAATTGCTGCTATAGTAAAGTTCAGCTAATTGCATTTAATATAAATTTAAACTATAATAGATTTTTATTTAATTGCAATTAATATGCAATTAAGTGTCTAAAAACATTACATTCAGTTTGCGCTTAAGTATATTATTTCCATATGAAGTAGGGATGTTCATTTCGGTTATTTTTCCTAACCGACGAGCGACGCTCGTTAACCGATTATTAACCGTTAACCGACAAGATTATTTTAAATTAGACTTGAATTAAATTAGAAAGGATACTTCCACTGTTAGAAGGAAAAAATTCAAGTGATTGCGCAGGCGCCGCATGCACGCACACAGTTAAGCTTTGCTACCTTGGCAGTGCAGCATGTTCTTTATCATAATAAAATACAGTCAGTCAAACATATGGAAGAAAAAAAAAACACACACTGCTCAGTTTAAATATGTATCAAAATCTGTGCCGTTAAGTGTTATCACCACCGCATGATGTTATGCAAAACATTTTGTTTTACGTGGATATTGGAATGCCAGTGAAGTAGGCTACATAATAAATAATATTTTGGCATTCAAATACATTGCGAATACGGAAACATTTGATTTTGTGTCGAATGAGAGACCCAACGTTGGTTTCAGTTTCGTTGTAGCCTAAATGAATTCGTTTTGGCTTGTCGTTTATATTGCTATTCTTATATTTTAAATTCTTGTTCTTTTCTAAATACTGTTAATTGAAAGGATTTGTTGTGGAGTGAGGGGAACTAAAATAGCCTAGCTATGTTTACAGTGTTTATTATAATGTTTGTAAACATTTCGCGTCGGCATTAGGCCTATTTCTGAATGAAATAATAAAATTATTTATTTGACTTATACAACTTATACACATTTTTTTTTATATACGCGTAGCGTATTTTAACCATGCAGCAAACCTTTTTAAATATTTTGATAAATTACTGAAAAATAAATGAATAAATGACTTTTTAAACCGTTTAACTGATTGTATTAATCGGTCAAAATTCTTATGGTCGGTTAACGGTAAAATGAACACTAAAGTGTACGTCTTTTTCCACAAAGGAAGTAAAGCTAGAATTTTGTAAAACACTTAAGTTGTAGTAAAATTATTATGAAATACTTTTAAAAAAATAATACTTTTTAAAAGGACAGTTTTTCACAAATAGTCTTGTTTAAAGATAGTTAGTATTGCTTGTTGAAATGGTCAAGCTGTTTTCAGTTTAGATGTGCCTCTAAAAATGTGCTGTATAAGTGAATGAGGATATGGTTTGGTGCCAGAATGTAAAATGGTTGAACTGTAGCCTTAATATGGACAGCAATAACCTCGTCCGTACAGTTAGAAACAGCACTGTAAAATGCTCAATCACACAAATCAACACATTTTCAAGACCCAAGTGATTGACTGTTTCAAAGTGCTTAGCCACCTAAAAATGCAAGCCAGTAATTACATTTCATGAACATAAAGTTTGTGAGATAGCCAAGAGCAGTTTAAGGAATATTGCAATATTGGTTTTTGCTTCTAAAGCTGTTAAAAGATGTTGCAGGAAAGGTGCAAGATTGTAATTTATTTTGAACATGTTTAGACTCGACAAGCTGCCTGCTTTTGTCCATTTCACTTTTAAGTATAGATATAAAGCAATATGTGTCTGTTGTGTGTTGTCGTGATTCTTTATATCATTGCATAAATATTAGCTAATGTAAAATGTACTTTTGCACAGCTATTGTTTGCATACATACAGAACTGTACATGTATGTATGTATGTAAAGCAATATACACTACGTGGAAAATCTCAGCTGCCTGATTTCTGTCTCTTCACAAAAAGTAAATATATTATCGCCCAGCTCTTTATATAAAGTTGAATATATGTCCAACTTCATTCGCATACATACAGTATACATACATAAAGTGAAATATACTATATAGAAAATGTCAACTGCATGATTGCTTGTAAGGTTGCAAAATGTCGACTGTATCATCACCCAGTTTTTTATATAAAGTCTCATATATATGTATGTCCAACTTTATTCGCATATGTATACTCATGTAAGGTGATATATAACCTACTATATAACATATCTCAACTGCTTGATTGCTTGTATCGTCGCAAAATGTAAACAATACTATCGCCTAGCTCTTAATCTACTTAATTTGACATGACATGAATATGATAAAATATTATAACCATCATGATTTTTCTGAAAATCTACTTTAAATTGATTTGAAATGTATTGTGAAAGGTATTTTATACATTAAAAAAAGAGGATTTCACACAAAAGAGAAAAAAAAAGCAATAATGACAAATAATGAAAGGTTTTTCAATCACTTTTTGATTGAAAAAGTGATTGAAACTGTGTTATTTTTTTCAGTAATCCCAACCACAAATCCCAATTACGTTTACTCATGATCAGCACTGATTCTCATCCCCTTATCTCTTTGAACAGGTTTCCCTGATCAAACCAAAACCATGGGAATCACCATCTGTGTTTAACCGGACCTAAACAGAGAAATATAATCCAAAAAAAGCGGATAAGATGCTAAATGACCACTGAGACTCACGAAGAATAAGGAATTAAGAAGAGGAGATGAATGGATCAGCATCCCACACTGCGAGACAGAGCGTGAGTGAAGGTCGATCTTATTGTTCTTCCCCCTGTGGCAAACATTGTGACTAATAACGAAGTGAGGCATGATGAGTGGCCGTATCTGGGCTGCATTGCTCTTTCTGTGCGTGTGCTTAGAGCTCGGGGGAAGCAGTGCTCGTCTAAAAAGATGGAAGAGTGAGGAAACCGCAAAGAAAGAAATTCAGGTGGAGCGTCTAGACGTGGAGGAAAGGCAAAGTGAGATGCCATTTGCCAACACAGCAGGAACACCAAGTTTGGCAAAGAAAAATGAGGATAATTTGAGGATTTCACTAAAAAGCAACAAAGACGCAATTGAGTCTGTATCAGGACTGCATCATGCACAGACTGAAGAAACTGCAAAATTGGAATTTGAAATTAGAGTGACTCCGGTTTCGTTGTCTGGCACGAGTGTGAACACAGATTCTACTCCACATAATATGAATAATTATTATCCCAAATCCAAAGATATCCCTGAAATCACAAAGATGGCATTATTAACTCTTAGCCAGGACTCCAAAATATCTAGAATATCTCAAGATCGTTTCGTTCCCACTGAACTAACTCCTGCAGTAGAGGAAACGAAACCTGACAGATCCACTCTGGATGGCCCATCGGATGCCAGTGTGATCCCTCTGAAGCCTCCATCTGGGTTAAATAGCAGCGGACAGGAAGTGCAAACTGTAATGATGGGAAACCAGGAATCAGACAGCAGTGGTGATTTCCACAGAACCTTTACTGGACTGGATGAGATGCCTTCACAATCCCGCAGCCGAAGAAGCTGGATCTGGAACCAGTTTTTTGTGATAGAGGAATATAGTGGACCAGAACCGGTGCTGATTGGACGGGTAAGGTGAACATTTGTATAATTCATTGTTATGCCTGCATGCTAATTTAAAATAATGACCAACCTAATTTGATGAAACGTGTTTGCAACTCATTTTACTTCTGTAATCCAAAGTAACGAGTCAAACAAAGTATTCAAGATGAAAAATAAAATGGCTTGGTTACATAAGATGAAAAGAAAAGTCTTTTCAGAAGAGGTTCTGGTAGGAATTGTGATAGGAAGAATTACAAATGCATATTCTTTGGAATAATGTGCACTGACAAATTGTTCACAAAAAGACCAGGAAACTGATTTTTATGTTGGCTTTAAAGGAGTAGAACACTGAAACATGATAATTCTGTCATTTACTGACTCGTTCATGAATCCTCATGTCGTTGGAACACAAAAGAAGATATTTTGAAAAATGTTTTTCATTGTTCATAAAGTCAGAGTCTTCAAAGAAAACGCCTTTTGTGAGCAAAAAAGAAATGCAAGAAGAAATAAATACATATGTTCTACTGGTCAAAAGTTTGGAATAATTAAGATTTTTTTTTATATATATATTTTTTGAAAGAAGTTTCTGCTCACAGGCTGCATTTATTTGATCAAAAATACAGTAAAAATGGCAATATTGTGAAATATTATTACAATTTAAAATAACTGTTTTCTATTTGAATATATTTTATTTAAAAATGTAATTTATTACATTGTGATGCAAAGCTGAATTTTCAGCATCATTACGGTGTCACATGATCCTTCAGAAATCATTCTAATATGCTGATTTATTGTTTCATTATTATCAGTTATTATTGGTGCTTGATTATTAATAAGGGTTCTTATTATTATCAGTGTTGAAAACAGTTTTTTTTTCAGGATTCTTAACATTTTTTCTTGAGCTGCAGAGCAGCATATTAGAATGATTTCTGAAGGATCATGTGACACTGAAGACTGGAGTCATGATGCTGAAAATTCAACTTTGCATCACAGGAATAAATTACATTTTAAAATATATTCAAATAGAAAATCATTATTTTTAAATTCTAATAAGATTTAACAATATATCTATTTTTTAATAAAATAAATGAAGACTTGGTGAGCATAAGAGACTCACCGAAACATAAAAAAAAAAAAAAAAAATTCAAAATTTTCCAAACTTTTTGGTTACAGAGTTATGAATTTTTCAAAACATTTTAAGCTTGCAAACATGCCTACACTCTCCTCGTTGCGAAGCGGTTGCTTACAAGGTCCATTTGGAAGGTTCTTTTATAAATAAATCAAGGCTACTGCATTACCTCAAGAGTTTATTAAACATGGGACTTGGACTTGGACAGTAATTATTAGATGTCTCCAGAAAAAAAGACTGCAAAACGCGATTACATGCTCGCTGGCCACATTTAGAAACACATGCACAGACAAAGGCATGCACTAAAAAACCCAGATGCTCGCACACGCTCTGTAATGAGCTGCACTGGATGGATCGCATTAGCTGCGATTCACACTGAGTAACTTTGCCAGCTGCTTATACAGAACACAAGGCTTTAAAGAGTCTGGCGCTAAACCAACACGAGATCCAGAGAGCGCACCTCATAAATATTGCATCCGCTTCTCTGCCTGTCACTGTGCTGACACTGTATCCGAGTAAATGCTTATTCGATGGGCCAGGACATGCTGTTGTCACTGTTGTTGTTCATCACGATGTGCCGTTTACCTGTGCGCGATCTAGAGAACGGCGTTGTGAATCAGTTATGGCTGAATGGAGGGCAACTGTCTCGGAGACAAAGCTGAACTTGACCGTTGCACTGCCGCGAGGCGAAACGCAAGGCCAGACACAAGCACTGACGTTGATGTATGAACGGAGAACTTTCCTATTGGATTTGTAGTCAAGAAATTGAATCGGTGGGTTGTTTAACATGACAAATAGTCTGGGTTAGATGTAGCAGTGCAGGTGGAGACCTCATGAAATCAAAATGAGAGTTTAGTCTATGTCTGTTAGCTTTGGGGCCAATCTGCACACAAGTGTACTCTTAAACGTTTACAAAATTATCTTAATTTAGCAGATTTTTTGTCCAAAAAATGCCTTCTCTACCACTTGCAATCAACCAGCAATAGTAGCAAATCATGTTTTCACAGTGACTCCAGTTTTGTTGTGACACAAGTGTGAACACAGATTCTACTTCAAATTTTATGAATAATTATTATCCCAAAGACAAAAAAGTATCACAGAAATCACAAAGACAGCAGTATCACCTCTCAGCCAGAACTCAATTAAATGCCTTCTAGAAATGCTCTCTACCACCTGCAATTGTTTAGCAATAGTAGTGAATAATGTTTTTGTCATGTTTTGTTATTCAAATAGAAAAGTTATTTGAAATAGTAATACATTTTCACAATATTACAGTTTTTATTGTATTTTTTAACAAATAAATGCAGTCTTGGTGAGCATAAGAGACTTCTTTCAGAAACATTTAAAAAAGACCCCAAACTTTTCAAATGTAGTGTATACAATCATATATATATACTGTATATGTGTGTGTGTGTGTGACCTTGGACCACAAAACCAGTCTTAAGTGTTAATTTTTCGAAATTGAGATTCATAAATCATCTGAAAGCTGAATAAATAAGCTTTCCATTGATGAATGGTTTGTTAGGAAAGGACAATATTTGGCTGAGATACAACCATTTCTGGAAATCTGGAATCTGAGGGTGCAAAAAAATCAAAATATTGAGAAAATTGCCTTTAAAGTTGTCCAAATGAAGTTCTTAGCAATGCATATTACTAATCAAAAATGAAGTTTTGATATATTTACAGTAGGAAATTTACAAAATATCTTCATGGAACATGATCTTTACTTAATATTCTAATGATTTTTAGCATAAAAGAAAAATAATCTATAATTTTATTTATAATTTTGACCCATACAATATATTTTTGGCTATTGCTACAAATATCCCCGTACAACTTAAGACTGGGTTTGTGGTCCAGGGTCACACATATATATATATATATATATATATTAAGAGATTCGTACACATCACAGCCTTTGCTCTACAAACACAAAGGAGCCACTTAGGTCCATTTAAATGCTACAGTGACCTCCAAGTGTAGACATGCATATTGGAAGCAACTATTCAATATTTTATTTTCCCAAAGACCTCAAGGTCTGTATTTATTATTGAGAAGTCGAGTGTGCACATATGTGTGTGAATGTGTTTAGGTATTTCGTGTGATGTGTGCATTTTGCCTCATTTGAACTCATTAGTGGAGGAAGAAACTCGCGTAGGAGAGAAATGCATGTGGTGTTTCGGAAAGAACAAATGTGGACACTGGAGAATCAAAAAGAGGGAGAAACGGGTAGATCAAGGAGAAGAGTGTACAACAGTGTGGATGAAAGAAAATGAGAAGCGGGGAGGGGCTTTTCCTGCTGGGAAACTCATCAGAGATCATTTCCCAAATTTCATTCTTTTTTTACTGTCTCTTTTTTTTTTTTGTCTCTAAATTTGTTTCGTTTTTTGCGTATTGGATTCATTTCATTCCCACAGTGAAACATTGTAGTGTACAGATGACTGCAGTAGAGCAATTAAAGCAGAAATCTGAGAGAGAATGATTAGGAGATTTATATAACAGATTTGAGAGGAGGTGAAAGAAACAAAGAAAATGAGATGCGGAAATACAGATTGAGGTTCAAGATGGTGTCTCAAATCAAGTACTTCTGCTGCACTAGTTAATCTAAACAATTCTGCCCTACAAACTGAGATTTTTATTTTTTGATTGTGCAACTTATTCAAGGAATAATTGACCAAAAAAATAAACATTTGCTGAAGATTTACTCACCCTCAGGCCTTTCAAGATGTAGAGTTTGTTTCTTCATCAGAACAGATTTAGAGAAATTTAGCATTGCATCACTTGCTCACCAGTGGATGCTCTGCAGTGAATGGGTGCCGTCAGAATGAGAGTCCAAACAGCTGATAAAAACTTCACAGTAATACACGAGTGATCCACACGACTCCAGTCCATCATTTAACTTCTTGAGAAGTGAAAAGCTGCTTGTTTGTAAGAAACAAATCCTTCTTCCATTCCACTATACGGCACTAATTGTTTTACATTCATTTCGGCCCAAAACAAAACTTTAAATGTAGGCTAGAAGTTGCATTGCGTATAGACGTTTTTTCAGTAACAGTTTTTGTGTGATTTGATGAAGTCTAGGCTACACGAAGAGAATTTGCATGACAAACATCGCCCTATCTAATCTTTCACTTTGCACAGTTGCATCTTTTTATCTTTAAAAGCCATTGATGTCACTTTTTTTTTTTTGAAAAAGTGCAAAATTTTTGTTTTTGACTGTGCAGTGATTTGTAATGCCACCTAGTGGGGATTACATCTTGAATCTCATTCAGAGCTGATAGAACTTAAAGGGGTCATATGATGCAATTTCAATTTTTCCTTTCTCTTTGGAGTGTTACAAGCTCTTGGTGCATAAAGAAGATCTGTAAAGTTGCAAAGACTAAAGTCTCAAATCCAAAGAGATATTCTTTATAAAAGTTCAGAGTCAGCCACACCTACCTAAAACGCCTCGTTCTAACACGCCCCCACATATCTACATCACGATGTGG